>NC_092270.1:16720907-16924839 GCF_036320965.1 Panulirus ornatus
TCCCTTTAACCTCTTTTTTTAATTCATGCTTTACTTCATTTGTACCAATGCCCTAGAGGACAGTCACCTGGCAGAGCAGCAATGCCCCACAGGAAAATGTTAGGTAGTCCAGGCCAACCTTCATCATAACCACACTTTCAGACTTGCACAAAATCTTACTGACAATATTATACATCAACCTCATAAAGTTGTCACAAAGGAGACACAGAGAAAGAAGTCCAAATAATTTCTCACCCTAACATAGCCTCTAAAGTCTTGCACAACCTTCCCAGAAATTTCACCCTTAATCTCATCCTTTGTCAACTATTGCAACCAGTGCTTAATGGACAGTTATTTCGTGGGACAATGCCTAAGAATATTAAATCAGGCCATTCGTCACCTTGACCAAACCTTCATACTCATGAACAACCACACCTTCAATGTTATACATCAGCCTCATCCTCCTTCCACACATTCCTCATTGCTCCCAGGACCTTCGCCCCTTCCCCTACCTTGTGACTTCTGCTTCCATGGTTCCATTTCCTGCTAATCCACCCCCAGATATTTGAAATACTTCACTTCCTCCAGTTTTTCTTCATTCAAACTTACATTCCAATTAACTTGTCCCTCAACCCTACTGAGCCTAGTAACCTTGCTCTTATTCATGTTTACTCTCAACTTTCTCCTTTCACACACTTTACCAAACTCAGTCACCAACTTCTGGTTTCTAACTCGAATCAGCCACTAGAGCATCATTGTTGAACAACAACTTACTCACTTCTCAGACCCTATCATCTTCAACAGCCCCTCTCTCCAAAACTCTTTCATTTACCTCCCTAACCACCCCATCCATAAACAAACAACCATGGGGACACCACACACCCCTTCCACAGACTGACATTCACTGGGAACCAATCACTCTCCTCTCTCCCTACTCATACCAATGCCATATTTTATTATTCATTTATTTTGCTTTGTTGCTGTCTCCCGTGTTAGTGAGGTAGCGCAAGGAAAGAGACGAAAGAATGGCCCAACCCACCCACATACACATGTATATACATACACGTCTACACACGCAAATATACATACCTATACATCTCAGTGTATACCTATATATACACACACAGACAGATACATATATACACATGTACATAATTCATACTGTCTGCCTTTAGTCATTCCCATCACCACCCCGCCGCACATGAAATAACAACCCCTTCCCCCCTCATGTGCGCGAGGTAGTGATAGGAAAAGACATCAAAGGCCACAGTCGTTCACACTCAGTCTCTAGCTGTCGTGTAATAATGCACTGAAACCACAGCTCCCTTTCCACATCCAGGCCCCACAGAACTTTCCATGGTTTACCCCAGACGCTTCACATGCCCTGGTTCAATCTGTTGACAGCATGTTGACCCTGGTATACCACATCGTTCCAATTCAGTCTATTCCTTGCACGCCTTTCACCCTCCTGCATGTTCAGGTCCTGATCACTCAAAATCTTTTTCACTCCATCTTTCCACCTCCAATTTGGTCTCTCACTTCTCCTCGTTCCCTCCACCTCTGACACATATATCCTCTTTGTCAATCTTTCCTCACTCATTTTCTCCATGTGACCAAACCATTTCAAAACACCCTCTTCTGCTCTCTCAACCACACTCTTTTTATTACCACACATCCCTCTTACCCTATTATTACTTACTCGTTCAAACCACCTAACACCACATATTGTCCTCAAACATCTCATTTCCAGCACATCCACCCTCCTCCACACAACTCTATCCATAGCCCACGCCTCGCAACCATATAACATTTTTGGAACCACTATTCCTTCAAACATACCCATTTTTGCTTTCCGAGATAATGTTCTCGACTTCCACACATTCTTCAATGCTCCCAGAATTTTCGCCCCCTCCCCCACCCTATGATTCACTTCCACTTTCATGGTTCCATCTGCTGTCAAATCCACTCCCAGATATCTAAAACACTTCACTCCCTCCAGTCTTTCTCCATTCAAACTTACCTCCCTATTGACTTGTCCCTCAACCCTACTGTACCTAATAACCTTGCTCTTATTCACATTTACTCTCAGCTTTCATCTTTCACACACTTTACCAGACTCAGTCACCATCTTCTGCAGTTTCTCACACGAATCAGCCACCAGCGCTGTATCATCAGCGAACAACAACTGACACTTCCTAAGCTCTCTCATCCACAACAGACTGCATACTTGCCCCTCTTTCCAAAACTCTTGCATTCACCTCCCTAACAACCCCATCCATAAACAAATTAAACAACCATGAAGACATCACACACCCCTGCTGCAAACCTACATTCACTGAGAACCAATCACTTTCCTCTCTTCCTACATGTACACATGCCTTACATCCTTGATAAAAACATTTCACTGCTTCTAGCAACTTACCTCCCACACCATATATTCTTAATACCTTCCACAGAGCATCTCTATCAACTCTCATATGCCTTCTCCAGATCCATAAATGCTACACACAAATCCATTTGCTTTTCTAAGTATTTCTCACATACAATCTTCAAAGCAAACATCTGATCCATACATCCTCTACCACTTCTGAAACCACACTGCTCTTCCCCAATCTGATGCTCTGTACATGCCTTCACCCTCTCAATCAATACCCTCCCATATAATTTACCAGGAATACTCAACAAACTTATACCTCTGTAATTTGAGCACTCACTCTTATCTCCTTTGCCTTTGTACAATGGCACTGTGCAAGCATTCCGCCAATCCTCAGGCACCTCACCATGAATCATACATACATTAAATAACCTTACCAACCAGTCAGCAATACAGTCACCCCCTTTTTTAATAAATTCCGCTGCAATACCATCCAAACCCACTGCCTTGCCGGCTTTCATCTTCCGCAAAGCTTTTACTACCTCTTCCCTGTTTACCAAATCATTTTCCCTAACCCTCTCACTTTACACACCACCTTGACCTAAACACCCTATACCTGCCACTCTGTTATCAGACACATTCAACAAACCTTCAAAATACTCACACCATCTCCTTCTCACTTCACCACTACTTGTTATCACCTCCCCATTAGCCCCCTTCACTGAAGTTCCCATTTGTTCCCCTGTCTTACGCACTTTATTTACCTCCTTCCAAAACATCTTTTTATTCTCCCTAAAATTTAATGATACTCTCTCACCCCAACTCTCATTTGCCCTCTTTTTCACCTCTTGCACCTTTCTCTTGACCTCCTGCCTCTTTCTTTTATACATCTCCCACTCATTTGCATTATTTCCCTCCTGCAAAAATCATCCAGATGCCTCTTTCTTCTCTTTCACTAAGAATCCTACTTCTTCATCCCACCACTCACTAACCTTTCTTATCTGCCCACCTCCCATGCTTCTCATGCCACAAGCATCTTTTGTGCAAGCCATCACTGCTTCCCTAAATACATCCCATTACTCCTCCACTCCCCTTACCTCCTTTCTTCTCACCTTTTTCCATTCTGTACTCAGTCTCTCCTGGTACTTCCTCATGCAAGTCTCCTTCCCAAGCTCACTTACTCTCACCACTCTTTTTACCCCAGCTCTTCTTTTTTGAAAACCTTACAAATTTTCACTTTCACCTCCACAAGCTAATGATTAGACATCCCTCCAGTTGCACCTCCCAGCACATTAACATCCTAAAGTCTCTCTTTCGCCCGCCTGTCAATTAACACGTAATGCAATAACGCTCTTTGGCCATCACTCCTACTTACGTACGTTTTTTTTTTTTTTTTTCTTTTTTTTTTTTTTTTTTTGTCGCTGTCTCCCGCGTTTGCGAGGTAGCGCAAGGAAACAGACGAAAGAAATGGCCCAACCCCCCCCCCATACACATGTACATACACACGTCCACACACGCAAATATACATACCTACACAGCTTTCCATGGTTTACCCCAGACGCTTCACATGCCTTGCTTCAATCCACTGACAGCACGTCAACCCCTGTATACCACATGACTCCAATTCACTCTATTTCTTGCCCTCCTTTCACCCTCCTGCATGTTCAGGCCCCGATCACACAAAATCTTTTTCACTCCATCTTTCCACCTCCAATTTGGTCTCCCTCTTCTCCTCGTTCCCTCCACCTCCGACACATATATCCTCTTGGTCAATCTCTCCTCACTCATTCTCTCCATGTGCCCAAACCATTTCAAAACACCCTCTTCTGCTCTCTCAACCACGCTCTTTTTATTTCCACACATCTCTCTTACCCTTACGTTACTTACTCGATCAAACCACCTCACACCACACATTGTCCTCAAACATCTCATTTCCAGCACATCCATCCTCCTGCGCACATCTCTATCCATAGCCCACGCCTCGCAACCATACAACATTGTTGGAACCACTATTCCCTCAAACATACCCATTTTTGCTTTCCGAGATAGTGTTCTCGACTTCCACACATTTTTCAAGGCTCCCAAAATTTTCGCCCCCTCCCCCACCCTATGATCCACTTCCGCTTCCATGGTTCCATCCGCTGACAGATCCACTCCCAGATATCTAAAACACTTCACTTCCTCCAGTTTTTCTCCATTCAAACTCACCTCCCAATTGACTTGACCCTCACCCCTACTGTACCTAATAACCTTGCTCGTATTCACATTTACTCTCAACTTTCTTCTTCCACACACTTTACCAAACTCAGTCACCAGCTTCTGCAGTTTCTCACATGAATCAGCCACCAGCGCTGTATCATCAGCGAACAACAACTGACTCACTTCCCAAGCTCTCTCATCCCCAACAGACTTCATACTTGCCCCTCTTTCCAGGACTCTTGCATTTACCTCCCTTACAACCCCATCCATAAACAAATTAAACAACCATGGAGACATCACACACCCCTGCCGCAAACCTACATTCACTGAGAACCAATCACTTTCCTCTCTTCCTACACGTACACATGCCTTACATCCTCGATAAAAACTTTTCACTGCTTCTAACAACTTGCCTCCCACACCATATATTCTTAATACCTTCCACAGAGCATCTCTATCAACTCTATCATATGCCTTCTCCAGATCCATAAATGCTACATACAAATCCATTTGCTTTTCTAAGTATTTCTCACATACATTCTTCAAAGCAAACACCTGATCCACACATCCTCTACCACTTCTGAAACCACACTGCTCTTCCCCAATCTGATGCTCTGTACATGCCTTCACCCTCTCAATCAATACCCTCCCATATAATTTACCAGGAATACTCAACAAACTTATACCTCTGTAATTTGAGCACTCACTCTTATCCCCTTTGCCTTTGTACAATGGCACTATGCACGCATTCCGCCAATCCTCAGGCACCTCACCATGAGTCATACATACATTAAATAACCTTACCAACCAGTCAACAATACAGTCACCCCCTTTCTTAATAAATTCCACTGCAATACCATCCAAACCTGCTGCCTTGCCGGCTTTCATCTTCCGCAAAGCTTTTACTACCTCTTCTCTGTTTACCAAATCATTTTCCCTAACCCTCTCACTTTGCACACCACCTCGACCAAAACACCCTATAGCTGCCACTCTGTCATCAGACACATTCAACAAACCTTCAAAATACTCATTCCATCTCCTTCTCACATCACCGCTACTTGTTATCACCTCCCCATTTACGCCCTTCACTGAAGTTCCCATTTGCTCCCTTGTCTTACGCACCCTATTTACCTCCTTCCAGAACATCTTTTTATTTTCCCTAAAATTTACTGATAGTCTCTCACCCCAACTCTCATTTGCCCTTTTTTTCACCTCTTGCACCTTTCTCTTGACCTCCTGTCTCTTTCTTTTATACTTCTCCCACTCAATTGCATTTTTTCCCTGCAAAAATCGTCCAAATGCCTCTCTCTTCTCTTTCACTAATACTCTTACTTCTTCATCCCACCACTCACTACCCTTTCTAAACAGCCCACCTCCCACTCTTCTCATGCCACAAGCATCTTTTGCGTACGTATACTTATGTATATCTCTCTTTTTAAACCATGCATTCCCAATCACCAGTCCTTTTTCAGCACATGAATCTACAAGCTCTTCACCATTTCCATTTACAACACTGAACACCCTATGTACACCAATTATTCCCTCAACTGCCCCATTACTCACCTTTGCATTCAAATCACCCATCACTATAACCCGGTCTCGTGCATCAAAACTACTAACACACTCACTCAGCTGCTCCCAAAACACTTGCCTCTCATGATCTTTCTTCTCATGCCCAGGTGCATATGCACCAATAGTCACCCATCTCTCTCCATCCACTTTCAGTTTTACCCATATCAATCTAGATTGTACTTTCTTACACTCTATCACATACTCCCACCACTCCTGTTTCAGGAGTAGTACTACTCCTTCCCTTGCTCTTGTCCTCTCACTAACCCCTGACTTTACTCCCAAGACATTCCCAAACCACTCTTCCCCTTTACCCTTGAGCTTCATTTCACTCAGAGCCAAAACATCCAGGTTCCTTTCCTCAAACATACTACCTATCTCTCCTTTTTTCTCATCTTGGTTACATCCACACACATTTAGACACCCCAATCTGAGCCTTCGAGGAGGATGAGCACTCCCCGTGTGACTCCCTCTTCTGTTTCCCCTTTTAGAAAGTTAAAAATACAAGGAGGGGAGAGTTTCCAGCCCCCCTCTCCCATCCCCTTTAGTCGCCTTCTATGACACGTGAGGAATGCGTAGGAAGTATTCTTTCTCCCCTATCCCCAGAGGAAAAAGAAAGTATACAATGTAGAGTATTCTGTTTCTGTTATAATGCATCTTACTTTTTATTTTAAGAGTAATTACTATAAAAGCAGCAACCATAATCATTAAGATACGGGTCTCGCATTTAGGCTTACAAACATTCTGAGAAAACAAGAGTCATAGTGTCCATTTTGAAATCCATCCAACCCATCAACAAAAATTATCTATTTGTTGAGTGTGCATGTTAACTCGTTTTAATTTCCTCGTGTGTACACATTAACCAGATTTAAAGTCCTTATGGGAAAAACTTACTTAGTTCTGTCACAAATTGAAACTGAACACAAATTTCTGTCACAAAAAAGACATGTGGAAACTTAAGTAAATTAAATGTAGACAGTAGTGGAAAATTCAAAAGCATTTATGACAAAAGTGCAAAGTAGGGCTCTTCAAGTGTAAACTCCTTCTCTACATGTACAGTTAGGCAGTCATGTACAGAGACTGGATCTACTTGCTCAGGAGTAAAGAAGATCAAGGGAGATGTGCACATTATTTTCAAATTTCAAAATGCCTTATATCCATGGTAAAAGCTTTTCACTGCTTCCAGCAACTTACCCCCATACAATGTACTCTTAAGACCTTCCATAAAGCATCTCTATCAACCGTATCACATGCCTTATGTATATCTCTCTTTTTAAACTAAGTATTCCCAGTCACTAATCTTTTTTCAGCACACAAGTCCACAAGCTCTTTACCATTTCCATTCACAACACTGAATACCCCATGTACACCAATTATACCCTCAACTGCCACATTACTCACCTTTGCATTAAAATCACCCTCAGTAATACCCAGTCTCATGCATCAAAGCTGCTGACACACTCACTCAGCTGCTCCTAAAACTATTGCCTCTCATGATCTTTCTTCTCATGATCAGGTGCATAAGCACCAATAATCACCCATCCCTCTCCATCCACTTTCAGTTTTACCCACATCAATCTAGAATTTACTTACACTCTGTCACACACTCCCACAACTGCTTCAGGAGTAGTGCTATGCCTTCCTTAGCTCTTGTCCTCTCACCAATCCCTGACTTTACTCCTAAGACTTTTCAAAACCATTCTTTCCCTTCACCCTTGAGCTTCACTTCACTCAGAGCTGGAATATCCAGGTTCTTTCCTCAAACATACTACCTATGTCTCCTTTCTTCTCATCTTGACTATATTCACACATCCCAATCTGAGCCTTTGAGGATGAGCACTCCCCACTTGACTCCTGTTTCCCCTTTTAGAAATTGAAATACAAGGATATGTATGTATGTATTCATATGTATGTGTATGTGCATATATGTGTATGTTTGTGTGAATGGATGGGTGTTTCTTCATGTTTCCTAGCAATATCTTGCCAATGCTGGAAATGGTAATCAAGTATAATGATAATGATGATAATAATGATAATAATACAAGAGTAGGTCCAGGATGAGCTTCTGTAATGAATGGAAAAGGATGGGTCTTCAACATACCAATATTGATTTTGAGATAATGCATAATGATATACCACCACATTTTGGTATGTGAAGAAGACATTAATGTATGTTATGTTACTGTGTATTCTGAATTTGTCACATTTTGGCTTTGAATTACCATTTTTCTCCAGGCAGAAATAATAGATTGCAAAATTATTCGTGAATTGCTTGCAAAAGGGCAGTTTTGATCATATTCAAAAAGCCCACAAAAGTTGTAAACAAAAATCTAAAATATGCAGACCTATGGGACTTCGTCAAGTTTACTATAGTAGTATCTTACATTAGCATAGACATGAGGGAGTTGCAATCAGGATTTATAACTATGGAAGCATAGAGCAGTGAATAGGGCCTGTAAAATGGGGTGTATAAAGTGCCAGGGCTCAGGCTTGAGTGTGGATGTTTTCCACACTTCGAATACCAACAAGGCTTCCTTTTTAGCAAGTTAAAAAAATATTGTTAATATGTACCCTAAAAGAAAAGATCCAAATAGAACTTTAAACCGAGCTGAAATTTGCTACATATTCTCACATTGTCATGTTCAGTAGGTGTAAATGCAGCATTTTCTACTAGTCATTGATATTGAGGGCCTCACCCTTGTAATTTTTTCCCAGTATCAAGGGCAAATAAGTGTGATACCTACATGTTGATTATTGATTAATACTTTGTATATATACTGAGGCAGATGCTATCAGTAATGCTGTATGGTTATTGTTATGAAATCTAAGTTGAAGTCAGTACAGCAATTGTGATAAAATGACTGGGGAGATACTTGCCAGATGCTCACTTACTCAGGAACTTGGTAAATGAAACCCTCTTGAAAGAAAATCATCTTTACAAATTTAGTTTCAATGATATTCAAAAGCATACTTATCAGGTTACTGTGATATATAATGTTTTGATTGTAAACAACATTATTCAGCAAACATTTTATCAATAAATCAAATCTGTATTGTCTCTTTTATGCTAGATATGTTTGTAGTATTGTATATTTTCTTTTAAAAGTTAAGGAGAGTTTACAGAGAGCATTTATGTGTCAGAAGAATGGAAAAGGAGAAAGGGAGACTAAATTGGAAATGGAGGGATGGAGTGAAAAAAGTTTTGAGTGGTCAGGGCCAGAACATGCAGGAGGGTGAAAGACATGTACAAGATAAGAGTAAATTGGAATGATGTGGTATACAGGGAGTGATATACCATCATTGGACTGAACCAAGGCATGTGAAGCAGCTGGAGAAGCCTTGGAAAAGTTTGTGGGGCATGGTTATGGAGAGGAGGCTGTAAGCTGTAGCTTTGGTGCATTGCACATGACAGGTAGAGAATGGATGTGAGTGAATGTATCCTCTCTTTGCCTGATGCTGACGCTGCCTCACTAATGCAGGAAATGGAGCACAAGTATAGAAAAAAGGAAAGAAAATTAAAAATTCACCAAGAAATATGTAAAAATTACGTAGCAAAAAAAGAAAATACAAGTTGCCATATTTCATGAGCAGGAATTATTCACTGATTTTTTTTACTTGTTTGAATGTATGTTTGCCTTATCAGTTGTTTCCTCAGTTCCAACCACATTAATTCAAGGAAAATATGTTTTGGATTTAGGTGTTTTAGCTATTACTGTAAACCTCGCCATTAAGCCAATACAGTATTACAAAGTTGATAAAATTCAAGTGACTTGGTGTTAAAACAAGGATAGTTGGGTGGAATATCTTCGACAGAAAAAGTGAATATGTGTTACTAAGGTAAGGGGGTTAAAAGGCTGGAATAATTAAGGGGAATCAAATCAAAAGAATTGCCTGTTTCTGAGATATCTCATCTATGGTACTTCAAGAGAGCACTTAAATTATACAAGAAAAATCCAAAATGTATTAAAGGTGCAGTAGCAGCTTAGACCCAGCTTCATACCACTGCTTCAGGCACATTTGTTCTCCACCTTGCTTCAGAGACTTGGACCAAAATATCTTTCAGGCACATGTAAATAGGATATTTCATACTTTATTCAGATGAACTATTGTATTATTATAATTGATTTGAAGGAAACTGTGTAATTTAACTTTGAACATTTATTGTTGGTTTTAATGTATGTTTCAAAATTCCAAAATTAATCTTGGATTATTCCTTTGAAATCACTCTCTTGGATATGAATAACATGTTACTCATTAGTCCAGAATTTGAAATTTGATACATTATGAAACACTAAGACAACTTTTCTGTTTCAGATACAGAGTGAAACTGCATCTCAAGGCTAAAGACAAAGCAGAAACTGACAATGTCTAGTACTGAGAAAAAATTTCCACATGAGAATTGTAGGGAATTATATTCACAGGAAGGTCATCTCCAGAAGTATCTGTTTTTACAAAATGATCAGAAAGAAATGGACTCAACTGAAACTGAGAAACTCTTTTCTCATATAAATCTTTTTTTTTTTTTTTTTTCAAAAGAAGGAACAGAGAAGGGGGCCAGGTGAGGATATTCCCTCAAAGGCCCAGCCCTCTGTTCTTAACGCTACCTCGCTAACGTGGGAAATGGCGAATAGTTGGGGAAAAAAAAAAAGATGTGGACAACTGTTTTTATGTAAACGTCTTCTTAATAAACATTTGCTTGAGCACATTGGTGTGAAAAATTTTGAATGTGATGAATGTGGGAAACTCTTTGTATGGAAAAGTCGTCTTCTGCAACATTCACTTACTCATAGTGGCGTGAAAATGTTTGGATGTGATGAATGTGGGAAAATGTTTTTGAAGAAAAGTGATCTAAAGAGACATTTACTAGTGCATGGCGGTGTGAAAAACATTGCATGTAATGAGTGTGGGAAGCTTTTTTTGGAGAAAAGGGGTCTTCATCGACACTTGCCTGTGCATCAGGCCATAAAAAAGTTTGAATGTGGAAGACTGTTTTTGCAGAAAAGTGGTCTTCGACAACATTTGCTTGTGCACACTGGTGTGAAAAAATTTGGATGTAATGACTGTGGGAAACTGTTTTTGCGGAAAAGTGATATTAAAGAACATTTATTTGTGCATAGTGGTATGAAAGAGTTTGAATGCTCTGAATGTGGGAAACTGTTTGTGCGGAAAGGTGATCTTCAACTACGTTTTCTTGTGCACGATGGTGTGAAAAAGTTTGGATGTGATGAATGTGGGAAACTGTTTTTACGGAAGAGTGATCTTAAAGACCTTATGTCTGTGCACGTTGGTATTAAAGAGTTTCAGTGTGGGAAGTTGTTTTTGTGGAAAAATGAGCTTCAGCAACATTTTCTTGGGCACAGGGGTGTGAAAAAATTTGAATGCAGTGATTGTGGGAAACTCTTTTTGCAGAAAGGTGGTCTTCAGCGACATTTGTCTATACACACTGGTGTGAAAGAGTTTGGATGTGATATATGTGGGAAACAGTTTTCACGTAAATGTAATCTAAACCAACATTTGCTGGTGCACAGTGGTGTGAAAAAGTTTGGATGTGATAGATGTGAGAAATATTTTACACGTAAACATGATCTTCATCAACACTTCCTCATACACAGTGGTGTGAAAAACTTTAAATGTGATGAATGTGGGAAATTTTTTTTCCAGAAAGGTAATCTTTGGAAACATTTACTTTTACACAGTGGTGTGTAAAAGTTTGGATGTGGTCTTTGTGGGAAATTATTTTACTATGAGTATAATCTTGATAAACTTGCTCGTGTGCCCTGGTGAGAAAATATTTTGTTGGGATGTGATGTGCAATATAGTAGGAGTATTTACATTTTTATATTCATACAAAACACGAAGCTCCTATCTTTCTATATTGGTTCCTTTTGCTATATGTACTGAATCTTCCCAAAATAAATTGTGCCTAGGCTACTCTCAAAGTAGTGTTATCCCTCAGTCTAGACCCATGCTTCACAACTGAAATAGCACAGCTATGTCCATAGTGTACCATGATACACACAGCTAATGTGTGGAAGTCGACAACGTTATCTTGGAAAGCAAAAATGGGTATGTTTGAAGGAATAGTGGTTCCAACAATGATATATGGTTGCGAGGCATGGGCTATAGATAGAGTTATGCGGAGGAGAGTAGATGTGCTGGAAACGAGATGTTTGAGGACAATATGTGGTGTGAGGTGGTTTGATCAAGTAAGTAATGAAAGGGTTAGAGAGATGTGTGGTAATAAAAAGAGTGGGGTTGAGAGAGCAGAAGAGGGTGTTTTGAAATGGTTTGGTCACATGGAGAGAATGACTGAAGAAAGATTGACAAAGAGGATATATGTGTCAGAGGTGGAGGGAATGAGGAGAAGTGGGAGACCAAATTGGAAGTGGAAAGATGGAGTGAAAAAGATTCTGAGTGCTCGGGGCCTGAACATGCAGGAGGGTGAAAGGCGTGCAAGGAGTAGAGTGAATTGGAGCGATGTGGTATACCATGGTTGACGTGCTGTCAATGGATTGAGCCAGGGCATGTGAAGCGTCTGGGGTAAACCATGGAAAGTTCAGTGGGGCCTGGATGAGGAAAGGGTGCTGTGGTTTTGGTGCATTATACATGACAGCTAGAACCTGAGTGTGAACGAATGTGGCCTTTGTTGTCTTTTCCTAGCGCTACCTCGCGCACATGCGGAGGGAGGAGGCTTCTATTTCATGTGTGGCGGGGTGGCGACGGGAATGAATAAGGGCAGACAGTATGAATTATGCACATTCTTTCTTCTGTTTCCCTGCTTTACCTTGCTAACGCGGGAGACAGCGACAAAGTATAAATAAGATGAATATGTTTTACATCTATAGTTTGTACTAACTAAGCATGTACTGTAATTGAGAGAGAACAAAGCAGTAATCAACAGCAAGTATTCAATCACTTGTATCCAACATTAATTTCAACTCTCATATCATTTCTCCTTGATTGCAGAAAGTCAAGAATTTAAGAAATATCTTGTAAACCATGTGAATTTTGAAGGCAATACCATTGTATTCAGAAGTGGTAGAGGATGTGTGGATCAGGTGTTTGAAGAATGTATGTGAGAAATACTTAGAAAAGCAATTGGATTTGTATGTAGCTCTTATGGATCTGGAGAAGGCATATGATAAGAGTTGATAGAGATGCTCTGTGGAAGGTACTAAGAATATATGGCGTGGGAGGCAAGTTGTTAGAAGCAGTGAAAAGTTTTTATCGAGGATGTAAGGCATGTGTACGTGTAGGAAGAGAGGAAAGTGATTGGTTCTCAGTGAATGTAGGTTTGCGGCAGGGATGTGTGATGTCTCCATGGTTGTTTAATTTGTTTATGGATGGGGTTGTTAGGGAGGTGAATGCAAGAGTTTTGGAAAGAGGGGCAAGTATGCAGTCTGTTGTGGATGAGAGAGCTGGGGAAGTGAGCCAGTTGTTCGCTGATGATACAGCGCTGGTGGCTGATTCATGTGAGAAACTGCAGAAGCAGGTGACTGAGTTTGGTAAAGTGTGTGAAAGAAGAAATTTAAGAGTAAATGTGAATAAGAGCAAGGTTATTAGGTACAGTAGGGTTGAGGGTCAAGTCAATTGGGAGGTAAGTTTGAATGGAGAAAAACTGGAGGAAGTAAAGTGTTTTAGATATGTGGGAGTGGATCTGGCAGCGGTTGGAACCATGGAAGCGGAAGTGAATCATAGGGTGGGGGAGGGGGCGAAAATCCTGGGAGCCTTGAAGAATGTTTGGAAGTCGAGAACATTATCTCGGAAAGCAAAAATGGGTATGTTTGAAGGAATAGTGGTTCCAACAATGTTGTATGGTTGCGAGGCATGGGTTATGGATAGAGTTGTGCGCAGGAGGGTGGATGTGTTGGAAATGAGATGTTTGAGGACAATATGTGGTGTGAGGTGGTTTGATCGAGTAAGTAATGTAAGGGTAAGAGAGATGTGTGGAAATAAAAAGAGCGTGGTTGAGAGAGTAGAAGAGGGTGTTTTGAAATGGTTTGGGCACCTGGAGAGAATGAGTGAGGAAAGATTGACCAAGAGGATATATGTGTCGGAGGTGGAGGGAACGAGGAGAAGTGGGAGACCAAATTGGAGGTGGAAAGATGGAGTGAAAAAGATTTTGAGTGATCGGGGCCTGAACATGCAGGAGGGTGAAAGGCGGGCAAGGAATAGAGTGAATTGGATCGATGTGGTATACCGGGGTCGACGTGCTGTCAATGGATTGAATCAGGGCATGTGAAGCGTCTGGGGTAAACCATGGAAAGTTGTGTGGGGCCTGGATGTGGAAAGGGAGCTGTGGTTTCGGTGCATTATTACATGACAGCTAGAGACTGAGTGTGAACGAATGTGGCCTTTGTTGTCTTTTCCTAGCGCTACCTCGCACACATGAGGGGGGAGGGGGATGTTATTCCATGTGTGGCGAGGTGGCGATGGGAATAAATAAAGGCAGACAGTATGAATTATGTACATGTGTACATATGTATATGTCTGTGTGTGTATATATATGTGTACATTGAGATGTATAGGTATGTATATTTGTGTGTGTGGACGTGTATATACATGTGTATGGGGGTGGGTTGGGCCATTTCTTTCGTCTGTTTCCTTGCGCTACCTCGCAAACGCGGGAGACAGCGACAAAGCAAAATGAAAATAAAAAATAATAAATACCATTGTATTACTGTGATTTATGCTATGAAATAAAAAAGTTTGAAAAGCACCATCATGGACCAATGGTCCACAACTATTCTTTAAGCAGTGCCATCTTTAAGGTTCCTAAACTTTCTCATGGACCCATTCTTTTGTACATAGAAATGTAAACCTATGATAAATATACTGTATAGATATATTTTTTCATGCTTATTCACTGTGTCTTTCAATAGCATTGTACCTCCAGGAACAGACAAAAAAATTGCCATATTCATGTAAATACACCTGAACCAAAGCCCCTCTCCACAACAAGACCACCCAAACACTTTTGCAGTTTACCACAACTGCTTCACATGCCTAGTGCACTGGAGTTCACCAGTTATGGAAACTCTTTTGCTGTAATCACTCCTTTGAGGGAGTTCCTGAAAGGGATGGGTATCAGAGATAGATATATAGATAGATGGCTCCATGTGCCTTAGTTCAGCCCATTTATATCAAAGTTACCCCTTGTATGCCACATTTCTTCAGTTTGCTCTGTCCCTTGCAAACCTCACACCCTCCATGTTCAGGTCCCAAACACTCAAAGGGGTGTATTTTAATAACTTGCAAGTCTGGCAGTTGAGCATCGGCACATGTGCAACTCATTTAAGGTTATTATAAATCTTTACTCTAAAAACTTTGGTGCATCATTCTTGGCAATCCCCAGAATAGACACTGGAGTATCATGATAGGCACTAAGCAGGATTAGCATTACTAGATTGAGTGCAATTGCAGTTGAGATTGGCATAAAAATTTGACATTTTACTTATTATGAGAGGCGTGCAAGGAATAGAGTGAACTGGAACAATTTGGTATACCAGGGTTGACATGCTGTCAATGGACTGAACCAGGGCATGTGAAATGTCTGGGGTAAACCATGGAAAGGTCTGTGGGACTTGGGTATTGATAGGGAACTGTGGTTTCAGTGCATTATATATGTCGGCTACAGACTGAGTGAATGAATGTGGACTTTTTTGTCTGTTTTACTGGCACTACCTCACTGAAGCTGGGAGTAGCGATGCTGTTTTCCATGGGGTGTGGCAGCACCAGGAATGGATGAAGGCAAGCAAGTATGGGTATGTACATGTGTATATATGTATATGTTTATGTATGTATATGTATATATACATTGAAATGTATGTATATATATATATTTTTTTGTACTTATTTGCCATCTCCTGCGTTAGCAAGGTAGCGCAAGGAAACAGACGAAAGAATGGCTCAACCCACCCTCATATACATGTATATACATAAACGCCCACACACGCACATATACATGCCTATGCATTTCAACATATACATACATATACATACAAAGACATATACATATATACACATGTGCATATTCATACTTGCTGCCGTCATCCATTCCAATTGCCACCTCACCACACACGAAGTAGCACCCCCTTCCCGTGAGTTGGCGCAAAAAAAAAAAAAAGACAACAAAGGCCACATTCGTTCACACTCAGTCTCTAGCTCTCATTTGTAATGCATTAAAACCACAGCGCCATTTCCATATCCAGGCCCCACAAACCTTTCCATGGTTTGCCCCAGATGCTTCACATGCACTAGTTCAATACATTGACAGCATGTCCACCCTAGTACACCACATTGTTTCAATTCACCCTATTCCTTGCACACCCCTCACCCTTCTGTAAGTTCAGGCCCCGATCGCTCAAAATCTTTTTCACTCCTTCATTCCACCTCCAATTTGGTCTCCCGTTTCTCCTCGTTCCCTCTACCTCTGATACATATGTCCTCTGCGTCAACCTTTCCTCACTCATTCTCTCAATATGACCAAACCATTTCAACATACCCTTCTCTGCTCTCTCAACCACAAAAGCATGTACAACACACCCTTCTCTGCTCTCTCAACCACACTCTTTTTATTACCACACATTTCACTTACCCTTTCATTACTTACTTGATCAAACTATCTCACACCACATATTGTCCTCAAACATTTCATTTCCAATACATCCACCCTCCTCTGCACAACCGTATCTATAGCCCATGCCTCTCAACAATATAACATTGTTGGAACCACTATTCCTTCAAACATACCCATTGTGCCCTTGAAGAAAACCTCGACTTCCACATATACTTCAACGTTCCCAGAACCATCGCCCCCTCCCCCACCCTGTGACTCACTCCCGCTTCCATGGTTCCATCCGCTGCTAAATCCACTCCCAGATATCTAGAACACTTCACTTCCTCCAGTTTTTCTCTATTCCAACTTACCTCCCAGCTAACTTGTCCCTCAACCCTACTGAATCTAAGAACTTTGCTCTTATTGACATTTACTCTCAGCTTTCTTCTTTCACACACTTTACCAAACACAGTCACCAACTTCTTTAGTTTCTCACCCGAATCAGCCACCAGTGCTGTATCATCAGCAAACAACAACTGACTCGCTTCCCAAGCCCTCTCATCCACAACAGACCGCATACTTGCCCCTCTCTTCGAAACAATTGCATTCACCTTCCTAACAACCCCATCCATGAACAAATTAAACCATGAAGACATCATGCACCCCTGCCACAAACCGACATTCACTGGGAACCAATCACTTTCCTCTCTTCCTACTTGTACACATGCCTTACAGCTTGGTAAAAACTTTTCACTGCTTCTTGCAACTTACCTCCCACACCATATACTCTTGATACCTTCCACAAAGCATCTCTATCAACCCTATCACATGCCTTCTCCAGATCCATAAATGCTAGATACAAATCTATCTGTTTCTCTAAACACTTCTCACATACATTCTTCAAAGAAAACATCTGATCCACATATCCTCTACCACTTCTGAAACCACTCTGCTGTTCCTAAATCTGATGCTCTGTACATGCCTTTATCCTCTCAATCAAAACCCTCCCATTGATTTCCCAAGAATACTCAACAAACTTATACCTCTGTAATTTGAACATGCACCTTTATCCTCTTTGCCTTTGTACAATGGCACTATGCATGCATTCTGACAATCTTCAAGCACTTCACCATGAACCATACTTACAACCAATCAACAATACAGTCACCCTCCTTTTTTTTTTTTATATAAGTTCCACTACAATACCATCCCTACCCGTCGCCTTACTGGCTTTCATCTTCCAAAAAGCTTTCACTACCTCTTCTCTATTTACCAAACCATTCTCCCTGACCTTCTCACTTCGCACACCACCTTGACCAAAACACCCTATATCTGCCACTCTATCATCAAACACATTCAACAAACCTTCAAAATACTCACTCCATCTCCTTCTCACACCACCACTACTTGTTATTACCTTCCCATTAGCCCCCTTCACCTATGTTCCCATTTGTTCTCTTGTCTTACGCACATTATTTACCACCTTCCAAAACATCTTTTTATTCTCCCTAAGATTTAATTATATTCTCTCACCCCAACTCTCATTTGCCCTCTTGTTCACCTCTTGCACCTTTCTCTTGACCTCCTGCCACTTTCTTTTATACATCTCCCAGTCATTTGCACTACTTCCCTGCAAAAATCGTCCAAACACCCCTCTCTTCTCTTTCACTGACAATCTTACTTCATCCCACCACTCACTACCCTTTCTACTCTGTTCCCCTACCATCTTTCTCATGCCACAAGCATCTTTTGCGCAAGCCATCACCGCTTCCCTAAATACATCCCATTCCTCCCCCACTCCCCTTGAGTCATTTGCTTTCACTTTTTGCCATTCTGCACTCAATCTCCCCTGGTACTTCCTCACACAAGTCCCCTTTCCAAGCTCACTTACTCACACCACTCTCTTCACCCCAACATATTGTCTTCTTTTTTGAAAACCTCTACAAATCTTCATTTTTGCCTTTTCAAGATAATGATCACACATCCTTCCAGCTGCCTCTCTCAGCACATTAACATCCAAAAGTCTATCTTTCACATGCCTATCAATTAACACATAATCCAATAACACTCTCTGGCCATCTCTCCTACTTACATACATATATCAGGTATTCCCGATCACCAGTCCTTTTTCAGCACACAAATCTACAAGCTCTTCACCACTTTCATTTACAATGCTGAGCACCTGATATACACCAATTGCACCCTCAACTGCCACATTCCTCACCTCTGCATTTAAACCACCCATCACTATAACCCAGTCTCATGCATCAAAGCTGCTAACACACTCACTCGGCTGCTCCCCAAAACACTTCCCTTTCATGACCCGGTGCATAAGCACCAATAGTAACCCATATCTCTCCATCCGCTTTCAGTTTTACCCGTATCTATCTAGAGTTTACTTTCTTAAGCTCTATCACATACTTCCACAACTTTTGCTTCAGGAGTAGTGCTATCCCTTCCTTTGTTCTTGTCCTCTCACCAACCCTTGACTTTACTCCCAAGACATTCCCAAACCACTCTTCCCCTTTACCCTTGAGCTTCATTTCACTCAGAGCCCAAACATCCAGGATCTTTTCCTCAAACATACTACCTATCTCTCCTTTTTCTCATCTTGGTTACATTCACACACATTTAGACACCCTAATATGAGCCTTCGAGGAGGATGAGCACTCCCTGCATGACTCCCTCTGTTTACCCTTTTAGAGAGTGGAAATACAAGTAGGGGAGGGTTTCTAGCCCCCCGCTCTCACCCCCTTTAGTCACCTTCTATGACACGCGGGGATACGTGGGAACTATTCTTTCAACCCCATCCCAGAGATAATATATATATATATATATATATATATATATATATATATATATATATATATATATATATATATATATATATATATATATACATATGTATATATATATATATATATATATATATATATTTCTTTCTTTTTCTTTCAAACTATTCGCCATTTCCCGCATTAGCGAGGTAGCATTAAGAACAGAGGACTGGGCCTTGAGGGAATACCCTCACCTGGCCCAATTCTCTGTTCCTTCTTTTGGAAAAAAAAAAAAAAAAAAAAAAAAAAAAAAAAAAAATTAAAAAAAAAAATATATATATATATATATATATATATATATATATATATATATATATATATATATATATATATATATATATCTTTTTCTTTTTCTTTCAAACTGTTCGCCATTTCCCGCATTAGCGAGGTAGCGTTAAGAACAGAAGACTGGGCCTTTGAGGGAATACCCTCACATGGCCCAATTCTCTGTTCCTTCTTTTGGGAAAAAAAAAAAAAAAAAAAAAAAGGATAGGATAGGATAGGGGAGAAAGAATACTTCCCACGTATTCCCTGCGTGTCGTAGAAGGCGACTAAAAGGGGAGGGAGCGGGGGGCTGGAAATCCTCCCCTCTCATTATTTTTTTTTAATTTTCCAAAAGAAGGAACAGAGAAGGGGGCCAGGTGAGGATATTCCCTCAAAGGCCCAGTTCTCTGTTCTTAACGCTACCTCGCTAACGCGGGAAATGGCGAATAGTTTGAAAGAAAAAAGATATATATATATATATATATATATATATATATGTATATATATATATATATATATATATATATATATTGATTGGTTCTCAGTGAATGTAGGTTTGCGGCAGGGGTGTGTGATGTCTCCATGGTTGTTTAATTTGTTTATGGATGGGGTTGTTAGGGAGGTAAATGCAAGAGTCCTGGAAAGAGGGGCAAGTATGAAGTCTGTTGGGGATGAGAGAGCTTGGGAAGTGAGTCAGTTGTTGTTCGCTGATGATACAGCGCTGGTGGCTGATTCATGTGAGAAACTGCAGAAGCTGGTGACTGAGTTTGGTAAAGTGTGTGGAAGAAGAAAGTTAAGAGTAAATGTGAATAAGAGCAAGGTTATTAGGTACAGTAGGGGTGAGGGTCAAGTCAATTGGGAGGTGAGTTTGAATGGAGAAAAACTGGAGGAAGTGAAGTGTTTTAGATATCTGGGAGTGGATCTGTCAGCGGATGGAACCATGGAAGCGGAAGTGGATCATAGGGTGGGGGAGGGGGCGAAAATTTTGGGAGCCTTGAAAAATGTGTGGAAGTCGAGAACATTATCTCGGAAAGCAAAAATGGGTATGTTTGAAGGAATAGTGGTACCAACAATGTTGTATGGTTGCGAGGCGTGGGCTATGGATAGAAATGTGCGCAGGAGGATGGATGTGCTGGAAATGAGATGTTTGAGGAAAATGTGTGGTGTGAGGTGGTTTGATCGAGTAAGTAACGTAAGGGTAAGAGAGATGTGTGGAAATAAAAAGAGCGTGGTTGAGAGAGCAGAAGAGGGTGTTTTGAAATGGTTTGGGCACATGGAGAGAATGAGTGAGGAAAGATTGACCAAGAGGATATATGTGTCGGAGGTGGAGGGAACGAGGAGAAGAGGGAGACCAAATTGGAGGTGGAAAGATGGAGTGAAAAAGATTTTGTGTGATCGGGGCCTGAACATGCAGGAGGGTGAAAGGAGGGCAAGGAATAGAGTGAATTGGAGCGATGTGGTATACAGGGGTTGACGTGCTGTCAGTGGATTGAATCAAGGCATGTGAAGCGTCTGGGGTAAACCATGGAAAGCTGTGTAGGTATGTATATTTGCGTGTGTGGACGTGTGTATGTACATGTGTATGGGGGGGGGGGTTGGGCCATTTCTTTCGTCTGTTTCCTTGCGCTACCTCGCAAACGCGGGAGACAGCGACAAAGTATAAAAAAAAAAAAAAAAAAAAAAAAATATATATATATATATATATATTTTGCTTTGTCGCTGTCTCCCGCGTTTGCGAGGTAGCGCAAGGAAACAGACGAAAGAAATGGCCCAACCCACCCCCATACACATGTATATACATACGTCCACACACGCAAATATACATACCTACACAGCTTTCCATGGTTTACCCCAGACGCTTCACATGCCCTGATTCATTCCACTGACAGCACGTCAACCCCGGTATACCACATCGATCCAAATCACTCTATTCCTTGCCCTCCTTTCACCCTCCTGCATGTTCAGGCCCCGATCACACAAAATCTTTTTCACTCCATCTTTCCACCTCCAATTTGGTCTCCCACTTCTCTTCGTTCCCTCCACCTCCGACACATATATCCTCTTGGTCAATCTTTCCTCACTCATTCTCTCCATGTGCCCAAACCATTTCAAAACACCCTCTTCTGCTCTCTCAACCACGCTCTTTTTATTTCCACACATCTCTCTTACCCTTATGTTACTTACTCGATCAAACCACCTCACACCGCACATTGTCCTCAAACATCTCATTTCCAGCACATCCACCCTCCTGCGCACAACTCTATCCATAGCCCACGCCTCGCAACCATACAAACATACCCATTTTTGCTTTCCGAGATAATGTTCTCGACTTCCAAACATTCTTCAAGACTCCCAGGATTTTCGCCCCCTCCCCCACCCTATGATCCACTTCCGCTTCCATGGTTCCATCCGCTGCCAGATCCACTCCCACATATCTAAAACACTTTACTTCCTCCAGTTTTTCTCCATTCAAACTTACCTCTCAATTGACTTGACCCTCAACCCTACTGTACCTAATAACCTTGCTCTTATTCACATTTACTCTTAACTTTCTTCTTTCACACACTTTACCAAACTCAGTCACCAGCTTCTGCAGTTTCTCACATGAATCAGCCACCAGCGCTGTATCATCAGCAAACAACAACTGACTCACTTCCCAAGCTCTCTCATCCACAACAGACTTCATACTTGCCCCTCTTTCCAAAACTCTTGCATTCACCTCCCTAACAACCCCATCCATAAACAAATCAAACAACCATGGAGACATCACACACCCCTGCCGCAAACCTACATTCACTGAGAACCAATCACTTTCCTCTCTTCCTACACGTACACATGCCTTACATCCTCGATAAAAACTTTTCACTGCTTCTAACAACTTGCCTCCCACACCATATATTCTTAATACCTTCCACAGAGCATCTCTATCAACTCTATCATATGCCCTCTCCAGATCCATAAATGCTACATACAAATCCATTTGCTTTTCTAAGTATTTCTCACATACAGTCTTCAAAGCAAACACCTGATCCACACATCCTCTACCACTTCTGAAACCACACTGCTCTTCCCCAATCTGATGCTCTGTACATGCCTTCACCCTCTCAATCAATACCCTCCCATATAATTTACCAGGAATACTCAACAAACTTATACCTCTGAAATTTGAGCACTCACTCTTATCCCCTTTGCCTTTGTACAATGGCACTATGCACGCATTCCGCCAATCTTCAGGCACCTCACCATGAGTCATACATACATTAAATAACCTTACTAACCAGTCAATAATACAGTCACCCCCTTTTTTAATAAATTCCACTGCAATACCATCCAAACCTGCTGCCTTGCCGGCTTTCATCTTCTGCAAAGCTTTTACTACCTCTTCGCTGTTTACCAAATCATTTTCCCTAACCCTCTCACTTTGCACACCACCTCGACCAAAACACCCTATATCTGCCACTCTATCATCAAACACATTCAACAAACTTTCAAAATACTCACTCCATCTCTTTCTCACATCACCACTACTTGTTATCACCTCCCCATTTACGCCCTTCACTGAAGTTCCCATTTTTTCCCTTGTCTTACGCACTTTATTTACCTCCTTCCAGAACATCTTTTTATTCTCCCTAAAATTTAATGATACTCTCTCACCCCAACTCTCATTTGCCCTCTTTTTCACCTCTTGCACCTTTCTCTTGACCTCCTGTCTCTTTCTTTTATACATCTCCCACTTAATTGCATTTATTTATTTATTTATTTATTTGCTTTGTCGCTGTCTCCTGCGTTAGCGAGGTAGTGCAAGGAAACAGACGAAAGAATGGCCCAACCCACCCACATACACATGTATATACATACACATCCACACACGCAAATATACATACCTATACATCTCAATGTAGACATATATATACACACTCAGACATATACATATATACACATGCACATAATTCATACTGTCTGCCTTTATTTATTCCCATCGCCACCTCGCCACACAAGGAATAACAACCCCCTCCCCCCTCATGTGTGCGAGGTAGCGCTAGGAAAAGACAACAAAGGCCCCATTCGTTCACACTCAGTCTCTAGCTGTCATGTAATAATGCACTGAAACCACAGCTCCCTTTCCACATCCAGGCCCCACAGAACTTTCCATGGTTTACCCCAGACGCTTCACATGCCCTGGTTCAATCCATTGACAGCACATCGACCCCGGTATACCACATCGTTCCAATTCACTCTGTTCCTTGCACGCCTTTCACCCTCCTGCATGTTCAGGCCCCGATCACTCAAGATCTTTTTCACTCCATCTTTCCACCTCCAGTTTGGTCTCCCACTTCTCCTCGTTCCCTCCACCTCTGACACATATGTCCTCTTGGTCAATCTTTCCTCACTCATTCTCTCCATGTGACCAAACTATTTCAAAACACCCTCTTCTGCTCTCTCAACCACACTCTTTTTGTTTCCACACATCTCTCTTACCTGTACATTACTTACTCGATCAAACCACCTCACACCACATATTGTCCTCAAACATCTCATTTCCAGCACATCCACCCTCCTGCCTACAACTCTATCCATAGCCCACGCCTCACAACCATACAACATTGTTGGAACCACTATTCCTTCAAACATACCCATTTTTGCTTTCCAAGATAATGTTCTCGACTTCCAAATATTCTTCAAGGCTCCCATAATTTTCGCCTCCTCCCCCGCCCTATGATTCACTTCCGCTTCCATGGTTCCATCTGCTGTCAGATCCACTCCCAGATATCTAAAACACTTTACTTCCTCCAGTTTTTCTCCATTCAAACTTACCTCCCAATTGACTTGACCCTCAACCCTACTGTACCTAATAACCTTTCTCATATTCACATTTACTCTTAACTTTCTTCTTTCACACACTTTACCAAACTCAGTCACCAGCTTCTGCAGTATCTCACATGAATCAGCCACCAGCGCTGTATCATCAGCGAACAACAACTGACTCACTTCCCAAGCTCTCTCATCCACAACAGACTGCATACTTGCCCCTCTTTCCAAAACTCTTGCATTCACCTCTCTAACAACCGCATCCATAAACAAATTAAACAACCATAGAGACATCACGCACCCCTGCCACAAACCGACATTCACTGGGAACCAGTCACTATCCTCTCTTCCTACTCGTACACATGCCTTACATCCTCGATAAAAACTTTTCACTGCTTCTAGCAACTTACCTCCCACACCATATACTCTTAATTCCTTATTATTTTTTCATCATGCTTAATCACCATCTCCCATGTTAGCGAGGTAGTGCAATGAAACACGAAAGAATGGCCCAACCCATCCACACACATATGTATATACATAAACGTTCACACACACACATATACATAACTATACATTTCAAAGTATACATACATACTAACACAGACATATACATATATACACATGTCCCTATTCATACTTGCTGCCTTCATCCATTTTCGTTGCCACCCCGCCACACATGAAATAGCACACACACACACACACACACACACACACACACACACCCTGCGAGGTAGCGCTAGGAAAAGACAAAAAAAGACAACATTCGTTCGTACTAAGTCTCTAGCTGTGATGTGAAATGCACCGAAACAACAGCTTCCTGTCCATATCCAGGTCCCACAAAGCTTTATATGGTTTACCCCAGATGCTTCACATGCCCTTCTTTAATCCACTGACAGCACGTCGACCCCGGTATACCACATCGTTCCAATTCATTCTATTTCTTACATGCCTCTCACCCTCCTGTATGTTCAGGCCCCGATCGGTCAAAATCTTTTCCACTATATCCTTCCACCTCCAATTTAGTCTCCCGCTTCTCCTCGTTCCCTCCACCTCTGACACACATATCCTCTTTGTCAATCTTACCTCACCCATTCTCTCCATGTAACCAAACCATTTCAACAACCTCTTCTGCTCTCCCAACCACACTTTTTATTACCACACATCTCTCTTACCCTTCCATTACTTACTCGATCTAACCACCCCACACCAAATATTATACTGAAACACTTCATTTCCAACACATCCACCCTCCTCCGCACAACCCTCTCTATAGCTCACACCTCATAACCATATAACATTGCTGGAACCACTATTACTTCAACCTACCCATTTTTGCTCTCCTAGATAATGTCCTTGCCTTCCACACATTTTTCATGGCTCCCAGAACCTTTGCCACCTCCCCACCCTGTGACTAACTCCCGCTTCCATGGTTTCATCTGCTGCTAAATTCACTCCCAGATATCTAAAACACTTCACTTCCTCCATTTTTTTCTCCACTCAAACTTACCTCCCACGCTACTTGTCCCTCAACTCTACTGAACCTAATAACCTTGCTCCTATTCACATTTACTCTCAGCTTTCTTCTTTCACACACTTTACCAAACTCAGTCACCAGCTTCTGTTGTTTCTTACCCGAATCAGCCACCAGCGCTGTATCATCAGCGAACAACAACTGACTCACTTCCCAAGCTCTCTCATCCACAGACTGCATGCATACTTGCCCCTCTCTCCAGAACTCTTGCATTCACCTCCCTAACAACCCCATCCATAAACAAATTAAACAATCATGGAGACATCACGCACCCCTGCCGCAAACCGACATTCAATGAAAACCAATCACTTTCCTCTCTTCTTACTTGTACAAATGCCTTACATCCTCTATAAAAACTTTTCACTGCTTCTAGCAACTTACCTCCAACACCATATATTCTTAATACATTATCATTTTTTTTATCATACTTAATCGCCGTCTCCCGTGTTAGCGAGGTAGTGCAAGGAAGCAGACAAAAGAATGGCCCAACCCACCCACATACACTTGTATATACGTAAATGGTCACACACGCACAAATACGTACCTATACATTTCAAAGTATACATTCATATACATACACAGATATTTACATATATACGCATGTCCATATTCATACTTGCTGCATTCATCCACTTCTGTTGCCATGAAATAGCACACACACACACACACACACACATACACACACACCCTGCGAGGTAGCGCTAGGAAAAGACAAAAAAGGCCACATTTGTTTATACTCAGTCTCTAGCTGTCATGTGAAATGCAACGAAATCACAGCTCTCTTTCCACATCCAAGCTCCACAAAGCTTTCCATGGTTTACCCCAGATGCTTCACATGCCCTGGTTCAATCAATGGACAGCACGTCGACCCCGGAATACCACACCATTCCAATTCACCCTATTCCTTACATACCTTTCACCCTCCTGTATGTTCAGGCCCTGATCGCTCAAAATCTTTTTCACTACATCCTTTCACCTCCAATCTAGTCTCCCGCCTCTCCTCGTTCCCTCTACCTCTGACACATATATCCTCTTTGTCAATCTTACCTCACTCATTCTCTCCATGTGACCAAACCATTTAAACACCCTCTTCTGCTCTCCCAACCACACTATTACCACACATCTCTCTTACCCGTACATTACTTACTCGATCAAACCACCTCACACCACATATTATACTGAAACACTTCATTTCCAACACATCCACCCTCCTCCGCACAACTTTATCTATAGTCCATGCCTCGCAACCGTATAACATTGTTGGAACCACTATTCCTTCACACATACCCGTTTTTGCTCTCCGATATAACGTTCTCTCCTTCCACACATTCTTGAACGTCCCCAGAGCCTTCGCCCCTTCCCCCACCCTGTGACTCACTTTCACTTCCATGGTTCCATATCTAAAACACTTCACTTCCCCCATTTTTTTTCTCCACTCAAACTTACCTCCCACGCTACTTGCCCTCAACTCTACTGAAACCCAATAACCTTGCTCCTATTCACATTTACTCTCAGCTTTCTTCTTCACACACTTTACCAAACTCAGTCACCAACTTCTTTGCATTTTCTTTACCCGAATCAGCCACCAGCGCTGTATCATCAGCGAACAACAACTGACTCACTTCCCAAGCTCTCTCATCCACAGACTGCATGCATACTTGCCCCTCTCTCCAAACTCTTTGCATTCACCTCCCTAACAACCCCATCCATAAACAAATTAAACAATCATGGAGACATCACGCACCCCTGCCGCAAAACCGACATTCAATGAAAACCAATCACTTTCCTCTCTTCTTACTTGTCCAAATGCCTTACTTTCCTCTATAAAAACTTTTCACTGCTTCTAGCAATTTACCTCCAACACCAATATTTTTAATACATTATCATTTTTTTATCATACTTAATCGCCGTCTCCCGTTTTTAGCGGGGTAGTGAAAAGGAAGCAGACAAAAGAATGGCCCA
Organism: Panulirus ornatus; assembly: GCF_036320965.1. Taxonomy (NCBI): domain Eukaryota; kingdom Metazoa; phylum Arthropoda; class Malacostraca; order Decapoda; family Palinuridae; genus Panulirus; species Panulirus ornatus. Next base: position 16,748,990 of record NC_092270.1, read on the forward strand.
ACCCACCCCCTAACTGTATATACAAAAGGCCCACACACGAAAATACTACCTATACATTAAAAGAACATTAATAAACCAAATTTTTTACATATATACCATTCCCCCTATTCATAACTTGCTGCTTCATCCCTTTTACTGTTGCCATGAAATACACACCACACACACACACACACAACACCCCAAAAAACCCCCTGCGGGGTAGCGCTAGGAAAAAACAAAAAAGGCCACATTTGTTTATACTCAGTCTCTAGCTGTCAGTGAAATGCAACGAAATCACACCCCTCTCTTTCCAATCCAACTCCAAAAGTTTTCCCAGGTTTTACCCCAAAAATGCTTCACATGCCCTGGTTCAATCAGGGGACGCACTCGACCCCGGTTACCACACCTTCCAATTCACCCCTTTCCCTTCACCTTTCACCCCCTGTAGTTCAGGCCTCACTTTCACTTCCATGGTTCCATCCGCTGCTAAATCCACTCCCAGATATCTAAAACACTTCACTTCTTCCAGTTTTTCTCCATTCAAACTTACCTCACAATTTACTTGTCCCTCAACCCAACTAAACCTAGTAACCTTGCTCTTATTCACATTTACTCTCAGCTTTCTTCTTTCACACACTTTACCAAACTCAGTCACCAACTTTTGCATTTTCTCACCCGAATCAGCCACCAGCTTTGTTGATGGTACTCAACAAACTTATACCTCTGTAATTTGAACACTCACCCTTATCCCCTTTGCCTTTGTACAGTGGCACTATGCATGCATTCCACCAATCTTCATGCCCTTCACCATCAACAATACATACACCGAATATCCTTACTAACCAGTCAACAACACAGTCACCCCCTTTTTAAATAAATTCCACTGCAATACCATCCAAACCCACCACCTTGTCGGCTTCCATCTTCCGCAAAGTTTTCACTACTTCTTCTTTGTTTACCAAGACATTTTCCCTTACCCTCTTACTTCGCACACCTCCTAAACTAAAACACCCTATATCTGCCACTCTATGATCAAGCATATTCAACAAACCTTCAAAATACTCACTCCATCTCACTTCACCACTACTTGTTATTACCTTCCCATTAGCCCCCTTCACTGATGTTCCCATTTGTTCTCTTTTCTTACGCACTTTATTTACCTCCATCCAAAACAACTTTTTATTCTTTCTAAAATTTAATGATACTCTCTCACCCCAACTCTCATTTGCCATCTTTTTCACCTCTTGTACCTTACTCTTGACCTCCTGCCGCTTTCTTTTTTACACCTCTCAGTCATTTGCACTACTTCTCTGCAAAAATCGTCCAAATGCCTCTCTCCTCTCTTTCACTGACAATCTTACGTCTTCATTCCACCACTCACTACCCTCTCTAATCTGCCCGCCTCCTACGCTTCTCATGCCACAAGCATCTTTTGCGCAAGCCATCACTGCTTCCCTAAATACGTTCCATTCCTCACCCACTCCCCTTACGTCATTTGCTCTCACCTTTTGCCATTCTACACTCAATCTCTCCTGGTACTTCCTCACACAAGTCTCCTTTCCTTAATCGCTGTTTCCTTTATCAGCAAGGTAGCACCAATTATATACACACACAATATACATAAACGCCCATACACGCACACATACATACAAATACATATCAACATATACACATATACACAGACATACATATATACACATGTACATATTAATATTTGCTTGCCTTCATCCATTCATGGCGCTTCCTCATCCCACAGGGAACAGCATCGCAACCCCCAGCTTCAGCAAAGTAGCACCAGGAAAGCAGACAAAAAAGGCCATATTCGTTCACACTCATTCTGTAGCTGTCATATGCAATGAATCGAAATTACAGCTCCCTATACACATCCAGGTCCCACAGACCTTTCTACAGTGTACCCCAGATGTTTTACATGCCCTGGTTCAGTCCATTGACATTACGTTGACCCCGGTATACCACATCGTTCCAATTCACTTTATTCCTTGCGCGCCTATCACCATCCTGTATGCTCAGGCCCCAATTGCCCAAAATCTTTTTCATTCCATCCTTCCACTTTCAATTTGGTTTCCTGCTTCTCTTTGTTCTCTTCACCTCTGACACATATATCCTCTTTGTCAACCTTTCCTCAATCATTCTCTCCATATGTCCAAAACATTTCAACACACCCTCTTCTGCTCTCTCAACCACACTCTTTATTTTCACACATCTCGTACCCTTTCATTGCTTATTCGATTATACCTCCCTACGCCACATATTGTCCTCAAACATTTCATTTCCAACACATCCTCCCTCCTCCATACAACCCTATCTATAGTCTATGCCTCGCAACCATATGATACTGTTAGAACTACTATTCCTTCAAACATACCCATTTCTGCCCTCCGATATAACATTTTCTCCTTCCACACATTCTTCATGACTCCCAGAACTTTCGCTCCCTCCCCCACTCTGTAACTCACTTCCACTTTCATGGTTCCATTTGCTGCTAAGTTCACTCCTTAAAATCTGAAACACTTCACCATACCCCATAAATAGTTTACATTAAATATCTCATGTACCTTACCTGGTTGAGATATATACACATTGCTGTATTTGCCATAGGAGTAGATACTATGAAGCCTTTCTTCCTTGTGCAGAGCCTGACTGACATCAGCGAGGTCTGTATATCAGCGAACTGTTCAGAGCAATCGATACTTCAATCTCACTGCAGTGTACAATTTCTGAGGTATAAGACGTAGCTAGGATGCCATTCGGTAAACAAGTTGACTGCCTGAATGGGTGTCGGGTGCATTAAGTCTGGAAACATGCGTATCATGAAAGTTACTGTGGTCAAGAGAGGAAATTGTTTACAAATTTTGTCAACAATAAGGCTATCTAATTTGTATAGTATTTATTTATTTATTTATTTTGCTTTGTCGCTGTCTCCCGCGTAAGCGAGGTAGCGCAAGGAAACAGACAAAAGAATGGCCCAACCCGCCCACATACACATGTATATACATACATGTCCACCCATGCACAATATACATACCTATACATCTCAATGTACACATATATATACACACACAGACATATACATATATACACATGTACATAATTCTTACTGTCTGCCTTTATTTTTTCCCATCGCCACCTCGCCACACAAGGAATAACAACCCCCTTCCCCCTCATGTGTGCGAGGTAGCGCTAGGAAAAACACCAAAGGCCCCATTCATTCACACTCAGTCTCTAGCTGTCATGTAATGATGCATCGAAACCACAGCTCCCTTTCCACATCCAGGCCCCACACACTTTGCATGGTTTACCCCAGACGCTTCACATGCCCTGGTTCAATCCATTGACAGCGTGTCGACCCCGGTATACCACATCGTTCCAATTCACGCTATTCCTTGCACGCCTTTCACCCTCCTGCATGTTCAGGCCCCGATCACTCAAAATCTTTTTCACTCCATCTTTCCACCTCCAATTTGGTCTCCCACTTCTCCTCGTTCCCTCCACCTCTGACACATATATCCTCTTGGTCAATCTTTCCCCACTCATTCTCTCCATGTGACCAAACCATTTCAAAACACCCTCTTCTGCTCTCTCAACCACACTCTTTTTATTTCCACACATCTCTCTTACCCTTACATTACTTACTCGATCAAACCACCTCACATCACATATTGTCCTCAAACATCTCATTTCCAGCACATCCACCCTCCTGCGCACAACTCTATCCATAGCCCACGCCTCGCAACCATACAACATTGTTAGAACCACTATTCCTTCAAACATACCCATTTTTGCTTTCCGAGATAATGTTCTCGACTTCCAAACATTCTTCAAGGCTCCCAGAATTTTCGCCCCCTCCCCCACCCTATGATTCACTTCCATGGTTCCATCCGCCGCCAGATCCACTCCCAGATATCTAAAACACTTTACTTCCTTCAGCTTTCCTCCATTCAAACTTACCTCCCAATTGACTTGACCCTCAACCCTACTGTACCTAATAACCTTGCTCTTATTCACATTTACTCTTAACTTTCTTCTTTCACACACTTTACCAAACTCAGTCACCAGCTTCTGCAGTTTCTCAAATGAATCAGCCACCAGCGCTGTATCATCAGCGAACAACAACTGACTCACTTCCCAAGCTCTCTCATCCACAACAGACTGCATACTTGCCCCTCTTTCCAAAACTCTTGCATTCACCTCCCTAACAACCCCATCCATAAACAAATTAAACAACCATGGAGACATCACACACCCCTGCCGCAAACCTACATTCACTGAGAACCAATCACTTTCCTCTCTTCCTACACGTACACATGCCTTACATCCTCGATAAAAACTTTTCACTGCTTCTAACAACTTGCCTCCCACACCATATATTCTTAATACCTTCCACAGAGCATCTCTATCATATGCCTTCTCCAGATCCATAAATGCTACATACAAATACATTTGTTTTTCTAAGTATTTCTCGCATATATTCTTCAAAGCAAACACCTGATCCACACATCCTCTACCACTTCTGAAACCACACTGCTCTTCCCCAATCTGATGCTCTGTACATGCCTTCACCCTCTCAATCAATACCCTCCCATATACTTTACCAGGAATACTCAACAAACTTATCCCTCTGTAATTTGAGCACTCACTCTTATCCCCTTTGCCTTTGTACAATGGCACTATGCAAGCATTCTGCCAATCCTCAGGCACCTCACCATGAATCATACATACATTAAATACCCTTACCAACCAGTCAACAATACAGTCACCCCCTTTTTTAATAAATTCCACTGCAATGCCATCCAAACCTGCTGCTTTGCCGGCTTTCATCTTCCGTAAAGCTTTTACTACCTCTTCTCTATTTACCAAATCATTTTCCCTAACCCTCTCACTTTGCGCACCACCTCGACCAAAACACCCCACATCTGCCACTCTATCATCAAACACATTCAACAAACCTTCAAAATACTCACTCCATCTCCTTCTCACGTCACCGCTACTTGTTATCACCTCCCCATTTGCCCCCTTCACTGAAGTTCCCATTTGCTCCCTTGTCTTACGCACTTTATTTACCTCCTTCCAAAACATCTTTTTATTCTCCCTGAAATTTAATGATACTCTCTCGCCCCAACTCTCATTTGCCCTCTTTTTCACATCTTGCACCTTTCTCTTGACCTTCTGCCTGTTTCTTTTATACCTCTCCCACTCATTTGCATTTTTTCCCTGCAAAAATCGTTCAAATGCCTCTCTCTTCTCTTTCACTAATAATCTTACTTCTTCATCCCACCACTCACTACCTTTTCTAATCAACCCACCTCCCACGCTTCTCATGCCACAAGCATCTTTTGCGCAAGCCATCACTGCTTCCCTAAATACATCCCATTCCTCCCCCACTCCCCTTACCTCCTTTGTTCTCACCTTTTTCCATTCTGTACTCAGTCTCTCCTGGTACTTCCTCATACAAGTCTCCTTCCCAAGCTCACTTACTCTCACCACTCTCTTCACCCCAACATTCTCTCTTCTTTTCTGAAAACCCCCACAAATCTTCACCTTTGCTTCCACAAGATAATGATCAGACATCCCTCCAGTTGCACCTCTCAGCATATTAACATCCAAAAGTCTCTCTTTCATGCGTCTATCAATTAGCACGTAATTCAATAACGCTCTCTGGCCATCTCTCCTACTTACATACGTATACTTATGTATATCTCTCTTTTTAAACCAGGTATTCCCAATCACCAGTCCTTTTTCAGCACATAAATCTACAAGCTCTTCACCATTTCCATTTACAACACTGAACACTCCATGTATACCAATTATTCCCTCAACTGCCACATTACTCACCTTTGCATTCAAATAACCTATCACTATAACCCGGTCTTTTGCATCAAAACCACTAACACACTCATTCAGCTGCTCCCAAAACACTTGCCTCTCATGATCTTTCTTCTCATGCCCAGGTGCATGTGCACCAATAATCACCCATCTCTCTCCATCAACTTTCAGTTTTACCCATATCAATATAGAATTTACTTTCTTACACTCTATCACGTACTCTCACAACTCCTGATTCAGGAGTAGTGCTACTCCTTCCCTTGCTCTTGTCCTCTCACTAACCCCTGACTTTACTCCCAAGACATTCCCAAACCACTCTTCCCCTTTACCCTTTAGCTTCGTTTCACTCAGAGCCAAAACATCCAGGTTCCTTTCCTCAAACATACTACCTATCTCTCCTTTTTTCTCATCTTGGTTACATCCACACACATTTAGACACCCCAATCTGAGCCTTCGAGGAGGATGAGCACTCCTCGCGTTACTCCTTCTTCTGTTTCCCCTTTTAGAAAGTTAAAATACAAGGAGGGAAGGGTTTCTGGCCCCCCGCTCCCGTCCCCTTTAGTCGCCTTCTACTACACGTGAGGAATGCGTGAGAAGTATTCTTAATCCCCTATCCCCAGGGATAATTTGTATAGACCTTCCCTAATATATAATGCTACAATTCTTTATGTATTTGATAATAGAAGATTAAATGATATTGCTTGCGGTACACGGGGTAGATTTAATAACTGAGACGGCATTACTCTAATCAATAAAATTATCATAATTTTCAACATGACTAAACAAGGCATTTGATTCTTGTCCTGTTCTTTTACTATACTTATGTTGCTCAAGTCTAACAGAAAGATCCTTACCAGTCTGCCCAACATAAACATATCACATTTTTTACATGGAATTCTATAAACACAGCGTGCAGAGCTCTCTGGTGAGTACCTGATTAAGATATTCTTTACAGTATTGTTGTTGCTGAAGGCAATATTTACATTAAAGGATTTAAGCAACTTAGGAAGTAATGTAGAATCATTACTAAAAGGGAGAACTAAAAGGTTCTTGGTGTCAAGGAGAGGTTTGGTTTCAACTGCATAAAATGATTTCTTTGTCAACTTACGGATTTATCAATGACAGATCTAGTATACTTTAACTTGGATCCAATAGAATATATCTTCTCAAACTTGTCATCAATAAACTATGGACTGAATATACGTAAATGCCCTAATGAACATTGACTGGAATGATGACAATTCAAGTTTATGTTGAGCCGAGTAATAATGGATATATGAGCATATGACAAGAGAACAAATGGGAACATCGGTGGTGGCTAATGGGGAGGTAATAACAAGTAGTGGTGATGTGAGAAGGAGATGGAGTGAGAATTTTGAAGGTCTGTTGAACGTGTTAGATAATAGAATGGCAGATATAGGGTGTTTTGATTGAGATGGTGTGCAAAGTGAGAGGGTTAGGGAGAATTATTTGTTAAACAGAGAAGAGGTATTGAAAGATTTGTGGAAGATGAAAGCCGGCAAGGCGGCTGGTTTGGATGGTACTACAGTGGAATTAATTAAAAAAGAGGGTGACTGTGTTGTTGTCTGGTTGGTGAGGATATTCGGTGTATGTATAGCTCATGGATAAGTGGCTGAGGATTGGCGGAATGCATGCGTAGTCCCTTTGTACAAAGGCGAAGGGGATAAAGGTGAGTGTTGAAATTACAGAGGTATACGTTTGTTGAGTATTCTTGGGAAATCATATGGGTGAGTATTGATTGCGAGGGTGAAGGCATGTACAAAGAATCAGATTGGAGAGGAGCAGCGTGGTTTCAGAAATGGTAGAGGATGTGTGGATCAGGTGTTTGCTTTGAAGAATGTATGTGAGAAATAGTTAGAAAAACAAATGGATTTGTATGTAGCATTTATGGATCTGGAGAAGGCATATGATAGAGTTGATAGAGATGCTCTGCGGAAGGCATTAAGAGTATATGGTGTGAGAGGCAAGTTGCTGGAAGCAGTGAAAAGTTTTTATCGAGGATGTAAGGCATGTGTACGATTAGAAAGAGAGAAAAGTGAATGGTTCTCAGTGAACGTCGGTTTGCGGCAGGGTTGTGTGATGTCTCCATGGTTGTTTAATTAGTTTATGGATGGGGTTGTTAGAGAGGTGAATGCAAGAGTGTTGGAGAAAGGGGCAAGTATGCAGTCTGTTGTGGGTGAGAGGGCTTAGGTAGTGAGTCAGTTGTTCGCTGATGATACAGCGCTGGTGGCTGATTCATTTGAGAAAGTGCAGAAGTTGGTGACTGAGTTTGGTAAAGTGTGTGAAAGAAAGTTAAGAGTAAATGTGAATAAGAGCAAGGTTATTAGGTACAGTAGGGTTGAGGGACAAGTCAATTGGGAGGTAAATTTGAATGAAGAAAAACTGGAGGAAGTGAAGTGTCTTAGATATCTGGGAGTGGATTTGGCAGCGGATGGAACTATGGAAGCGGAAATGAGTCACAGGGTGGGGGAGGGGGCGAAAGTTCTGGGAGCTTGAAAAATGTATGGAATGCGAGAACATTATCTTGAAAAGCAAAAATGGGTATGTTTGAAGGAATAGTGGTTCCAACAAAGTTATATGGTTGTGAGGCGTGGGCTATAGATAGGGTTGTGCGGATGAGGGTGGATGTGTTGGAAATGAGATGTTTGAGGACAATGTGTGGTGTGAGGTGGTTTGATCGAATAAGTAATGAAAGGGTAAGAGAGATATGTGGTAATAAAAAAAGTGTGGTTGAGAGAGCAGAAGAGGGTGTTTTGAAATGGTTTGGTCACATGGAGAGAATGAGTGAAGAAAACTTGACAAAGAAGATATATGTGTCAGAGGTGGAGGGAACGAGGAAAAGTGGGAGACCAAATTGGAGGTGGAAGAATGGAGTTAAAAAGATTTTGAGCGATCGGGGCCTGAACATGCAGGAGGGTGAAAGGTGTGCAAGGAATAGAGTGAATGGAAACGATGTGGTATACCGGGGTCGACGTGCTGTCAATTGATTGAACCAGGGCATGTGAAGCGTCTGGGGTAAACCATGGAAAGTTTTGTGGGGCCTGAATGTGGAAAGGGAGCTGTAGTTTCGGTGCATTATTACATGACAGCTAGAGACTGAATGTGAACGAATGTGGCCTTTGTTGCCTTTTCCTAGCGCTATCTCGCGTGCGTGCGGGGGAGGGGGTTGTCATTTCATGTGTGGCAGGGTGGCGACGGGAATGCATAAGGGCAGACAGTATGAATTATATATATACATATATATATATATATATATATATATATATATATATATATATATATATATATATATATATATATATATATATATATATATATATATACATATATATATTATTATTATTATTATTATTATTATTATAATTTGTCGCTGTCTCCCGCGTTTGCGAGGTAGCGCAAGGAAACAGACGAAAGAAATGGCCCAACCCCCCCCCCCCATACACATGTATATACATACGTCCACACACGCAAATATCCATACCTACACAGCTTTCCATGGTTTACCCCAGACGCTTCACATGCCTTGATTCAATCCACTGACAGCACGTCAACCCCGGTATACCACATCGCTCCAATTCACTCTATTCCTTGCCCTCCTTTCACCCTCCTGCATGTTCAAGCCCCGATCACACAAAATCTTTTTCACTCCATCTTTCCACCTCCAATTTGGTCTCCCTCTTCTCCTCGTTCCCTCCACCTCCGACACATATATCCTCTTGGTCAATCTTTCCTCACTCATTCTCTCCATGTGCCCAAACCATTTCAAAACACCCTCTTCTGCTCTCTCAACCACGCTCTTTTTATTTCCACACATCTCTCTTACCCTTACGTTACTTACTCGATCAAACCACCTCACACCACACATTGTCCTCAAACATCTCATTTCCAGCACATCCATCCTCCTGCGCACAACTCTATCCATAGCCCACGCCTCGCAACCATACAACATTGTTGGAACCACTATTCCTTCAAACATACCCATTTTTGCTTTCCGAGATAATGTTCTCGACTTCCACACATTCTTCAAGGCCCCCAGAATATATATATATATATATATATATATATATATATATATATATATATATATATATATATATATATATATACACACGTTGAAATGTATAGGTATGTATGTGTGCGTGTGTGGACGTGTATGTATATACATATGTATGTGAGTGAGTTGGGTCATTCTTTCGTCTGTTTCCTTGCATTACCTCTCTAATGCGGGAGACAGCGACTAAGTATAATAAGTATGAATAGAATATATAAGCATACATTGGTAGGTTTTCTGTACATGCTAAGCTTAAACATGTTTCCATCCCTGTGGATCATGCAATCTAAAAGTAGTGATACATCATTATTTTCAATATCTGCAGTAAAGTTGATGGAAGGTACTAAATTGTTATGTAAAGGAAGAAATGTTTGTAAGTTTTCATTTGTTATCCAAACACAGAGAACATCATCTATATAACTAAACCAAATCGTATGAGAGGGTAAGATATCCTTCAGTAACTTTGTTTTAAAGAATTCCATGTAAAGATTTCTTAATACTGGTGAAAGAGCGTTACTCATTGCCATACCAAATTTCTGAGCATAATATTCTCCAATGAATTGAAAGACTGTCTTTTATGCACAAAATATCAATTCAGTAGAAAGAGACTTTGAAACAGGGAAATGATTCTCATCCAGGACATCATCTAAATATTCTGAGGTCATCAACTGGAACTTTTGTGACCAGATATGAAACATCAAAGCTAACTAGTTCGAAATCAAAATTAAGATTGATATTATCAAGCTCATTAACTAAGTCTTCATTGTTCATGATATTAGAATTTGATATCCACTGCTGGGCTAAATAAACTGACCATTTTGACAGTTTATATGTGATGAAGCCCACGGAACTCACTATGGGTCTTGCTGAAAAATCTGGCCTATGTGTTTTGATAAGTTTATACATATATGGCAATGAAGGGGACAAAGATGACAAGCTTTCGATATGAGAACCATTACCTATCAACAACAACTTCGGTTCTTTATCAAAATGAGAATTAACTGCTTCTAGGGATTCTTATTGAGTTTAAAGTATGTTGCGTCATCATTTAAAAGATTATTTAGATAAATAGTTACTTTTGTTCATAGTCACAACAGTGTTAGCCTTATCTGCTTTAGTAATACATTATTATCTTTTTTCAAATTGTTTGATAGATCTTATAAACATTTTAGGCAATTAGGATCCACTGGTTTTGACAAATTGGCATACACTAAACCTTTACAGATGTTCCTTTCATTAGATGATTTACTATATTTTTCTAAATTACCGAGATTTTGTGATATCAACACAGTTGGCTTTCTTGTTAGAGCACACTTAACTTAATCCATAGCCTAGGACGCAAAGAATCCTTGTCCAGTTGTTTACTGGACAGGATTATCACAAAGGAAGGGTTTGCGTTCTTTGTCCAATCACTGTTTTCGATGAGATGGTTGAACTTTAAGTTCAAATTCCTTTGAATTCTATTCTGTTCATTTCTTAATCTACTATAGAAGTAGTCCACCATAAGGTTCTTCCATTGTGTCGGTATAACCATTTGAAAGACAAGTTTCTTCTCTCTCTTGAAATGCGAAAGGCCTCCTCCATTATAATCTTATTTAGTTCAATGTGTTTCTTCAAAATGGTATTTTGAAAATCGTCAAATGGTCGACCAGACAACTGCAACAATCGTTGGGGTAAGATAGATCTTGACATCACTTGTTCATCAGGGCATCTCTTAACGAATCCAAATCGTAACTTCATTCTATGGGCCTTGATTAAGGATTCGAGAGAAAGCAGTAACGAAGGGAGAAAGTTCAGGAGAGCCTGTAGTAAAGCTGAAGAGCCGTGTGGTGTCCATGTTGGAAAGAATCACAAATGAGCGCGTGATCAAGTAAATTCCTTCTAATCCACAGGAAAATGGAACACGCTAAGTTCCCAAGTGCACTTTCGTGATCGCGTAACTGACTAGAGGCTGCCCGGAAAAAGATCTAAACTCAAAATTTAAAGTACGGTTTCTACTGAACGTGTATCACTATCGCATCATCGTAAAGTCGAAAATCGTAAGTCGAACCATCGTAAGTCGGGTATCTCACACACACATACACACACACGTGCATTCCTTCAAAGGTCATCTTGTCAAATAATGCACAGGTTACCATCAAAGATACGACTTGCTAGATCCTGCTCCACTTACTGGAAGCAGCCAAAATCCTCGCTGTTTACAAGTAAACAAATGGGAAACATGTCAGCTTGACTACACAGTTGACAGAAAGCAACACCAACAAGAAAGATGTCAAAACTTCCTGTCAGAAACTCTTGCTTCGTCAGTCATGGAAGCACTGAATAAATTCACCAGAGCTGATAATCTAATTCGCATAACTCATAAGCGTAAAAGCATCTACCAACTTGGTCATAGATAAAACATCCTCAGAACATGGGAGCATTGTTAATTAAGCAGCAAGATGGAAGATGGCTACACCATCTCTGTGTTAAGAATCGTCACAGCTCATACCCCGTGGGTGAAACGCCCACTGCTCACACCTCACGACACTAACCCCCCGTACAAGACGCTAGCCAGTAACTCTTGATGATTAAGAAGTCCATAAAGTGGACCTTTCCTTTCCATCTGGTTTAACAGACGGTTTCAGTAGTTTAACACCTTAAGGAAATCCATTCTAAGTCTAGTCATCGATAAAAAAAGATTCCTGACCGAACCCACCATATTCGTTAATTAATATCTCGCCGGTAATGTACCCCGACCCATACACTTCCTCTTCTGTGTTTCCTTTTGCATACCGAAGAATTAAGATGGTGGCAAAAGGCCCTTTCACGGCGGTTATCGTCTCCGCCGATGGGCGGCCAGGCAGGTGTTGAGTGCAACATGGAGGCAACCATCGTACTAAACATGAACAACCTAGCTTTACCATTCCCTACGATGTGAAGCAGCAGCAGCTCATGTTGCACGAACCTATGTTCGTAACTTCACCTGCAATAAAGCCAAAGTTCATTCAGACTTCAAGAGCGTCTTTGGTCATGTGAGAATGGATCTTGTCAGTAGCGATCATCGATTCCTTCCATCCATCTTATCTTTCATCCACATGCACTGTCACCTGACTTTCATCTACATGTGCTGTCACCTGACTTCACCTTTGCTTTTCGGAAAGTAAGAGATGGGTTAAGTTAAAGGGGCACAGCAAGTCCTTTTAATATTCTGTTGATACCTTAGCCGGACATCTCAACGATTAAAAGAAAATCCTTTTCCATTTCCGTGTTGAGCCTATGGCGTCTTTCACTGGGAAAACACCTTTCAATTTACAATTCAGTTTCTTACATCCGTTATGTTAAATTATCCTAAACAATATTTCAAAGTGAATCCCTTAGAGTGATTAGCTGCTCCTTAACTGACAGTTTGGATTTTTAGCTGCTTTGTCCACAATTTTTATTAGTTTTTTCCTATTTCTTGTTTATCCTGCTATAGATATTCCCTGCTCTTCTACTTGCTCATGCTAGGTGACTGGAGTGCCGTCTGTATCTTCGTAACAGCACTTTTCGCAGCTCCTTTGCTCTATGACATCTATTATCACAATTAGTCCTTGCTTTCACACCGGTCCCTCTGTATTTGAGGTAGCCATGTTCCTGTTCCTTCATTGTAAACTTCACAGAACTTCTCACAAAGAAAATTTGGTCCCTGACCACTGAACTCCATCTCCTAATGTACGTTGCTGTATACATAACTGAACTTTGTGGAACTCCTCAAGATTATGTCATCTCTAGTTCCAGTCTCATCTCTGCTCTTTTTATGTCCTCTTTTACCACATATTCAAACTTGACCATTTCATCACTTCTTCCAATGGTGTATCGTATATAATGTACTCAATATTCATCCTAGTTTGACTCAAGATATGATCTAGTGATAATGGTGTATCAATCCCTATCATCCTAGCATAAGACATTTTCCTGTATACATTAAAAACTATGGAATCCAAATTTCTCGTCTCTTTATATTTACGCTGCTTCATGTATTACGTTTTACATAACAAGACAGTACACACTTTAATAACGTGTATCTCTATTATTCTTTATTTTCCTCTTTCTTTCTTTCATACTATTCGCCATTTTCCGCGTTAGCAAGGTAGCGTTAAGAACAGAGGACTGGGCCTCTGAGGGAATATCCTCACCTGGCCTCGTTCTCTGTTCCCTCTTTTGGAAAATCAAAAAAAAAAAAACGAGAGGGGAGGATTTCCTAAGAATCCAAATTCTCCCAGTCTTTCTCTTTACAATTGACATTCTTCAATAATTGAAATTTATCACCTTTGAAAGAGTGCATATATTACTGCTTCGTATACCATCCTGATTGTTCCTACATTATATACTAAAATTCATCTATTATTTTTTCATGGACAGAGATTTACCTCAGCTGTATCAGCTTTTGAGATTTTTTGATCGACGGTAATTACTTGCTATTGACCCCAAATGTGCGCTGAGTAATTTACCTGTTCTCCGCTAGATACGCTGAATATGTTTGTGTGTTTTTCGTCAAGTACGTTGGAAATGTTTGTGTGTTACTGCAGTTGTACGCTGGCTTGACAATAAACAATTTGATCTGTTGCCGAACTCTGTACAGCTGTACATACAAGGCAAGTAGGATATATTGGTGTCGTACAGTTGTAACTGATAAGCATTTCAGTTCAGGAAAACCTTAACAGACGAGCTAATTATGGTGGGTCATTTCGTCTGGTTTAATCATCCATGGAAAGCGAGGAGTCTGAGCTGACAATGACTTAGAATGTGGTGTTGTAAGCAGCCTTTTATATGTTAACCAGGAATGGATAGAATTCCATTTCAATGTATTATCGACTTGTGTATAACCCAGTATTTTCCATGATACACATAACTGTCATTATTATAACGATCTTCGATACTGTATGATTAAAAATAATACTCTTTAATCCTACACTGCAATTTTTGTGATATTTTTGAACACTACATTAGCGTTTTAGAACAAGATCACTCTGTATCCCAAACTTGTTGCATTATTCTTCACCATAATTCAATCAATATGATAGTGGGTTAGGTTATGAAGATCTGGGTTAGATACAAAAGTAAATGAAACATATCAAGAAATCAAGAGGGTTATCATCACCAAATGGCCAGAAAATGCAGAGGACAGAAAGTGAAGCATTTGCTGTTAAGAGATTCCTGATATTGATTATAACTGATATGGTGTTGGGAATTTTTGATATAACACTTATTATTCAATTTATTGTAAGTACCTGTAAAGAAAATAGGGGAGAAAGAATACTTCCCACGCATTCCTCACGTGTTGTAGAAGGCGACTAAAGGGGACGGGAGTGGCGGGGGGGGGGGCTAGAAACTCTCCCCTCCTCGTATTTTAACTTTCTAAAAGGGGAAACAGGATGAAGGAGTCACATGAAGAGTGCTCATCGTCCTCGAAGGCTCAGATTGGGGTGTCTAAATGTGTGTGGATGTAACCAAGATGAGAAAAAGGGGGAGACAGGTATTATGTTTGAGGAAAGGGACCTTGATGTTTTGGCTCTGAGTGAAACGATGCTCAAGGGTAAAGGGGAAGAGTGGTTTGGGAATGTCTTGGGAGTAAAGTCAGGGGCTAGTGAGAGGACGAAAGCAAAGGAAGGAGTAGAACTACTCCTGAAACAGGAGTGGTGGGAGTATGTGATAGAGTGTAAGAAAGCAAACTCTAGATTGATATGGGTAAAACAGAAAGTGGATGGAGAGAGATGGGTGATTATTGGTGCATATGCACCTGGGCATGAGAAGAAAGATCATGAGAGGCTAGTGTTTTGGGAGCAGCTGAGTGGGTGTGTTAGTAGTTTTGATGCACGAGACCTGGTTATAGTGATGGGTGATTTGAATGCAAAGGTGAGTAATGTGGCAGTTGAAGGAATAGTTGGTGTACATGGGGTGGTCAGTGTTGTAAATGGAAATGGTGAAGAGCTTGTAGATTTATGTGCTGAAAAAGGACTGGTGATTGGGAATACTTGGTTTAAAAAGAGAGATATGCATAAGTATACATATGTAAGTAGGAGAGATGGCCAGAGAGCGTTATTGGATTACGTGTTGATTGATAGGTGCGCGAAAGAAAGACTTTTGGATGTTAATGTGCTGAGCGGTGCAACTGGAGGGATGTCTGATCATTATCTTGTGGAGGCGAAAGTGAAGATTTGTAGAGGTTTTCAGAAAAGAAGAGAGAATGTTGGGGTGAAGAGAGTGGTGAGAGTAAGTGAGCTTGGGAAGGAGACTTGTGTGAGGAAGTACGAGGAGAGACTGAATACAGAATGGAAAAAGGTGAGAACAAAGGACGTAAGGGGAGTGGGGGAGGAATGGGATGTATTTAGGGAAGCAGTGATGGCTTGCGCAAAAGATGCTTGTGGCATTAGAAGCGTGGGAAGTGGGCAGATTAGAAAGGGTAGTGAGTGGTGGGATGAAGAAGTAAGATTGTTAGTGAAAGAGAAGAGAGAGGCATTTGGACGATTTTTGCAGGGAAATAATGCAAATGAGTTGGAGATATATAAAAGAAAGAGACAGGAGGTCAAGAGAAAGGTGCAAGAGGTGAAAAAGAGGGCAAATGAGAGTTGGGGTGAGAGAGTATAATTAAATTTTAGGGGGGTGAGAGAGTATAATTAAATTTTAGGGAGAATAAAAAGATGTTTTCAAAGGAGATAAATAAAGTGCGTAAGACAATGGAACAAATGGGAACATCAGTGAAAGGGGCTAATGTGGAGGTGATAATAAGTAGCGGTGATGTGAGAAGAAGATGGAGTGAGTATTTTGAAGGTTTGTTGAATGTGTTTGATGATAGAGTGGCAGATATAGGATGTTTTGGTCAAGGTGGTGTGTATAGTGAAAGGGTTAGGGAGAATGATTTGGTAAACAGAGAAGAGGTAGTAAAAGCTTTGCGGAAGATGAAAGCCGGCAAGGCAGCGGGTTTGGATGGTATTGCAGTGGAATTTATTAAGAAATGGGGTGACTGTATTGTTGACTGGTTTGTAAGATTATTTGATGTATGTATGACTCATGGTGAGGTGCCTGAGGATTGGTGGAATGCTTGCATAGTGCCAATGTACAAAGTCAAAGGGGATAAAAGTGAGTGCTGAAATTACAGAGGTATAAGTTTGTTGAGTATTCCCTGGGAAATTATATGGGAGGGTATTGATTGAGAGGAAGAAGGCATGTACAGAGCATCAGACTGGGGAAGAGCAGTGTGGTTTCAGAAGTGGATCAGGTGTTTGCTTTGAAAAATGTATGTGAGAAATACTTAGAAAAGCAAAGGGATTTGTATGTAGCATTTATGGATCTGGAGAAGGAATATGATAAAGTTGATAGAGATGCTCTGTGGAAGGTATTAAGAATATATGGTGTGGGAGGCAAGTTGTGAGAAGCAAAGTTTTTATCGAGAATGTAAGGCATGTTTACGTGTAGGAAGAGAGGAAAGTGATTGGTTCTCAGTGAATGGTGGTTTGCAGCAGGGATGCGTGATGTCTCCATAGTTGTTTGATTTGTTTATGGATGGGATTGTTAGGGAGGTGAATGCAAGAGTTTTGGAAAGAGGGGCAAGTATGCGGTCTGTTGTGGATGAGGGAACTTGGGAAGTGAGTCAGTTGTTGTTCGCTGATGATATAGCACTGGTGGCTGATTCGGGTGAGAAACTGCAGAAGCTGGTGACTGAATTTGGTAAAGTGTGTGAAAGAAGAAAGCTGAGAGTAAATGTGAATAAGAGCAAGGTTATTAGGTACAGTAGGGTTGAGGGACAAGTCAATTGGGAGGTAAGTTAGAATGGAAAAATACTGGAGGAAGTGAAGTATTTTAGATATCTGGGAGTGGATTTGGCAGCGGATGGAACCATGGAAGCAGAAGTGATCATAGGGTGGGGGAGGGGGTGAAAGTTCTGGGAGTGTTAGAAAAAGTGTGGAAGTCGAGAATGTTATCTTGGAAAGCAAAAATGGGCATGTTTGAAGGAATAGTGGTTCCAACAATGGTATATGGTTGCGAGGCATGGGCTATAGATAGAGTTGTGCGGAGGAGGGTGGATGTGCTGGAAATGAGATGTTTGAGGACAATATGTGGTGTGAGGTGGTTTGATCAAGTAAATAATGAAAGGGTAAGAGAGATGTGTGGTAATAAAAAGAGTGTGGTTGAGAGAGCAGAAGAGGGTGTTTTGAAATGGTTTGGTCACATGGAGAGAATGAGTAAGGAAAGACTGACAAAGAGGATATATGTGTCAGAGGTGGAGGGAAGGAGGAGAAGTGGGAGACCAAATTGGAGGTGGAAAGATGGAGTGAAAAAGATTTTGAGTGATCGGGGCCTGAACATGAAGGAGGGTGAAAGGCGTACAAGGAACAGAGTGAATTGGAATGATGTGGTATACCGGGGTTGATGTGCTGTCAGTGGATTGAAGCAGGGCATGTAAAGCATCTGGGGTAAACTATGGAAAGTTGTGTGGGGCCTGGATGTGGAAAGGGAGCTGTAGTTTCGGTGCATTATACATGACAGCTAGAGACTGAGTGTAAACAAATGGGGCCTTTGTTGTCTTTTCCTAGCACTACCTTGGGGACATGTGGGGGGAGGGGGTTGTTATTTCATGTGTGGTGGGGTGGCGATGGGAATGAATAAGGGCAGATGGTATGAATTATGTACATGTGTATATATTTATATGTCTGAGTGTGTATATATATATATGTATATGTTGAGATGTATAGGTATGTATTTGTGCATGTGTGGATGTGTATGTATATACATGTGTATGTGGGTGGGTTGGGTCATTCTTTCTTCTTTTTCCTTGCGCTACCTCGCTAACGCTGGAGACAGCGACAAAGTATAATATATAAATAAATAACCTGTAAAGTAGGCAGTTCTTTGAGGACTGGTGATATTGTTGGGTTAAGACACACAAAATGGGCAATTTAGAATGTAATAGATGCATTGTCATCCGAAAGGAGAAAATAGGAAATGAAGACATCATTTTCTAATGCCCTTGCACTGTGCATGATGGCATTAGAAAAGTAACTGTTCCACTGACACCTGTCCAGAAGCATCCACCTGGCACTTGTTTTGATTCTTTAGAGCTTTGTTTAGTTCATATGCCAATGATAAATCAAGAGACTTATCTGAATGACATTATCAAACAAGTTATGCTTCAAAATATATGAAACTAATGTGTCTTCGTCAAGAAAATGACCTAAAGTTCCAAGCTCGTGAAATTTCACCTTTCACATAGTTCACCTATATTTACTCATTCCTTTTTATGTGTACATTTTCTTCAGTAACAAATACCATGATTTTTTGTCTTAGCAGCTGTCAAGGATCTTCTTAAGGTTATGTGAGTGTTGTTGCCCATCGGTGTGAAGCGGATGATCCAATTTTCCAAAGTGTAATCAAAAAGTAGGATTAAAGGGAACGTCTACAGTACACCGGTTTGGTCAGTGCTGGATGAATCAAAACAATGATACTATCTTGGGGTGGGTTTGCTTAATTCAGTGGTGGAAATTTCATGTACTTTTCCAAGTACGACTGTGGGAGTAAATCTAGAAAAGATGTAAAATGTGTTTGCTGTGTGCCTTTTAGTTACACTCAGGCACTGTAAAGATCAGTTGATTCTCTGTAATCTTTAGTTATAGGAACTGATTATACTAAGGATGATTTTTGATGCAAACAAAATTCAAATTTTTCAGACATTGAGTGGTGAAGTATCTTGGATGATAGCTCTCTACTTTCATAACCAAGAAGACACATGTACCAGCCTGTGGACAGGTAATGTGATGTACATCATCATGGTACATAGATATAGTGCAATGAGCGCACACTTTTATAGAACTCAGAATCCCTTCTGACAGCAGGATATGAACCTCTGCTGCATGTATTGGAGCTGGGTACGCTAACTGCTAGGCCATGGAGCCTGTAGGTTTAGCATACCCAGCTCCATCACAGGTGGTAGATGTTCGAAACCTGCTGTTGTAGGTCATTGTGTGATCATGGTTTATGTGTAGGGCAAATCACTTTTCATCTCAAATGTCACAGACAAATTAACTCATGTCTCATACCACTGTGCAATACATCGGATATAGCCAAATAATGTCAGCAATCATGTTAGGTATACAAAGATGAAGATATTCATGGTTTGTCTTAAAACAAGATTGAAAAACACATTTATGGTTGAAATTGTGTTGTTTTAGATAGTGAGTGACACTGCCTTAAGATCAGGTAGATGACTAAAAGGGGAAGGAGTGGATAGTTAGAAACCCTTCCCCCTTGTATTTAACTCTGAAGGTGGGAATGGAAGAAGGAGCCCAGTGAGGAGAGCTCTTTAAAGGTTCAGGCTGGTATTCTGAATGTGTGTGTGTGTATGTGTGTGTGTAATCACATTGAGATGAAAGGAGAGATAAGTTGTACGTCTGGGGAAAGGAATGTGGATGTTCCAGCTCTGAGTAATATTAAGGTCATAGAGAAGGAGGAAAAATTTTTTAGAATGTCCACAGTGCCCATGAGAACAAGAGCAAAGGCAGAGGTGGCACTTGTACTGAAGAGGGATTTGTGGGATTGTTTTCTTTGCCCCCTTTTGTATGGTCTTCTTCAATCTTATGCTCATTATTTGCACATTACATCCTATTTTCTTAATGTCACCACAGTTGTGATAGACTCATTATCAGTAAAATATGAGGGAAGATCTTCAGCAAACTAGTGAATGCTTTCATCACCTTTTGTACTTTATCAATTCAGTACGCTTATACATGTATATTATATTTACATTGATGACCGTGTGCTGTGGTGTATTGTATATGAACTTGCTTTTTATGTATATGTTATTAATGAGTGATAAAAAAGGGGTCTGGGGATTTCTGGGCCATGAGTCAGGAAAATGCTGTATTGCTATCACTTGCATGTTGTGATGCTGGATAACATATTTTATACTTAAATACAGTATTTCTTCCTTTAGCTTTGTTTAACTTCTTGGATTAATAATGTCCCTGACGTGTCCAGCATATTCCTTTACATTTTATTCACATCTTTATGAGACAAGGAGGTTTAGAAATTTCCCCTAGGAATGTAAACCCCATCCCTATCTCATTGAATCCTTTGAATTGATGTGATCCACTAGCTTGTGATTCTATTGACTTGGGATTTCAAGAAATGGCTTGCTATTATGAGTGGGGCATGATTTATGCACTGTTGTTTAGAGGCATGAACAATAGAAGAACCCAGAATGCAATTAAAATGCTGGTATGCAGACTGCAGCAGACTGGTAAAGCAGAAAGCTGACTGCAGATCCACAAATGATTAAGAATATATTGCCACAAATAGTAAATAGGCACCTATTGTTTATCAAATAGTTGAATTGGCAAATGCTAAAAGAGCGAAGTGAGGTATAGATGTACTCATATTTCATGCACTCAGCATTGAAGGTGTGTATCATGAAA
Organism: Panulirus ornatus; assembly: GCF_036320965.1. Classification (NCBI taxonomy): domain Eukaryota; kingdom Metazoa; phylum Arthropoda; class Malacostraca; order Decapoda; family Palinuridae; genus Panulirus; species Panulirus ornatus. The sequence goes on from NC_092270.1 coordinate 16,770,314, forward strand.
ACTGAAATGTTACACATTTTGCAGTACAATAAGTGGAAGGAGGTTGAGACACTGCCATGTATGGGTAGGATGTAAGAGGTGTTTTTCTTTAAAGATATTTTTGATCTTTACTCATCATTTGTTACAAAAGTCCTTTGTTGCCCTGGATTGTATTAGGAGAAAATAAGGTGCGACTATTTAATTTCTTTCCCAAGTGTAAAGTCATTGGGGATATTTCCTTTATCCTTACATAATCCCACGAGGATCACTCACTGTGTCTTTTATTTCTTCTCATTTATCATATTATTTATAATTCCTCACAAATAGAATCGTATCAGAATTGTTCCTTGTGGCAACTTAAATCATCCAACTGTCTCCATATTTTCTGCAAGATCATACTGAATTCATATTTTCTGTGGGTCCACCATTCACTCATATTTTCTGCTGGGTCACTAGGTCCTTGTAGTTCTGCAGGACCAGCATGTACTTGGAGTCACCATGTACTAGTATTTTCTGTGGGATAACCATGAACAGTCAGTTCTGTGTGTGTTGTTACCCCATAGTATGCCTCACTTGCTTATGTGCCAGCATCACATTATTCGAGCTGATTGTTAGAGTGGTGTCCTAAGACTTGTTTTGGTCCATATTAACATGCAAAGAGTAATCCATCTTGAAAATAATACATGTTGGACTTTTTGTAATGGTCAGGTATTTCATAAAAAAATAAGTCCCCTAAAGATATATTGTGAGAGGAAAAGGAAGTGGGGAGAGAGGGAGAGTCTTTTTGACATTTCAACTGAGCTGTCTGTCAAGGAATATTGAAACCTACTACTACAGTGCGACGTTGGTGTAGAACATAGAGAGAGAGAAGGAGAGAGAGAGAGAGAGAGAGAGAGAGAGAGAGAGAGAGAGAGAGAGAGAGAGAGAGAGAGAGATAAGGCAGACAGACTGATAAACACAGGCTATTTACACCTGAATATAAATTATATATGATAATAGGAGAATTTATATTGGATAAATGTTCATTAGAAAAAATCAGTATTGTTTCATTGTCAATTTTTTGAACATATGAATCTAAACTACAAAAATAGGGGTGTCATGATTTGTCAGTAATGAGTATTGCTAGTCCTGTTCAACACCTCAGGTAACAGGTGAAGGGAGTGATGTGAATCCATAGGGTGGATATTCAGTTACCAGTTTAATGCATGGTTCTTCCACTATTATTTGCATAATATCCATACTGTCTTGGAAATCTCTCAGTATGGGAATAGCTAAGTCTGTCTCTAAGAAATTGGGAGTCCCATTCAGATGTTGAATTTTTTTTTTTTTTTCTGGACAGTTGCTCCATTTATAAACAAGATTGCTCTAACGTAGGATTCCTGCTTTCGCCTCTAGGGTGGTCCAGGCTGTGCATCCTTATTTGACAGAGTAGTTGGAAGCAGTCCGACTTTTTAACACAACTAGGCTAACTTCAAAACTTGGACCACTTGCCATATACAGCAATGTTGGTTCAGTTTCCCACTTTTATAGGTATTACTTTGGATTTTGCTCTTGAGAACTGGCTGTTTGTGTGTCTCCTCCACCAGCTAGACCATGCAGTACTCAGCAAGCTGTTGTTGTCAAATGATTACTGTGTGACCATTGGCAACTAATGAATTGACTCTTTTAATAACTGTTTCTTTCCTTATACCTCAAAGCTTTGGAACTGTCTTTGATCTGGCTTTTTTTTTTTTTTTAAAAGACAGGTTTTTCACTTCCTTCAGAATTCTTGAATACTTTTCCTTATCTCTTTCTTTCCCATTCATTGACCTCTTTATATTTCAGTGATGGCCTGGCCTTGATATGATTCTTGATGGGGTTGAGGTTGCAGCCCATACAATGCCACTCCAGAAGTTGTATGTCAGGCTGTTTGGCAAAGCATGGTCTCATGACTATGGCTTTATATATCAGGGACTTATCCTATAATAGCAGTGTAAAACATAATTAGGAAATAGATGATTTCCTGAAGTAACTCTGCTTTTATGAATTAATTGTACTCTTGTTATATGGTATTCAATTGAATTATATTGGGCACAGTCAGGAAATTATAGAGAGGTAACTGTGCACTATATAACTTCATTAGAAACCATAAATTATGCAGTATAGTGAAATATTATTCATACCTGCATAGATATTATGTGCTTGGGATATGGGAGAGCATAGGCTGGCACAGGAGGAATCATTACTTCCAAAATCAGGGAGATATTTTTCATCTTGAAATCTTCCTTCAGTATCTTTCACTTCATCCATGCCATTTAGGGGTATCCATCCCAACACACTGCATGTGACATGCTTGTTTCTGGCACCTTGAAGATGTTTTTGTGGGTATATGTGGTGTTGTTTGCTACCTCGCAAATGCGGGAGACAGGCAAAAAAAAAAAAAAAAAAAGTGGTGTTGTTGGGCCACCACCAGTGGGTAGGATTGTGTATGGTGGATGCAAATGTCTTTTCATCCAAGATCACCTTGTTCCAAAAACTAAGGCCTTCATTTGCATTTAGGTGAGCCGAGTCTGGCATTATGAAGGTAGTGTTCTAATATTTCCCTAATAGCTGGTGTCCTTTGATGTATACCTTTGTGAAGCTGCCTCCTTACAGTTCCCAGGATAATGTCTCATTGAAGCCACTCTGTGATGGCGACTGCATTTGTCAGTGGAGTTTTTATCACCCCATCCAAGATTCTTTCGTCATCCACTTGGGGTGGTCTTTCTTGTTCCACCACATTTAGGTCAGCTTACAAGATTTACTCTTTCCTTCCATCTTCAACACCAGTGTTGCACTGTAGATGTCAGTATTCTTAGCTTCCTTGTTATGGCAGCAATTGTATGGCCAGACTCTGAAGGCAACAGCTCCTCCTTATATTGCCAGCTTTATTGCTGATGATCCATTTGCTGAGGTGTTGTGCAAGTAAGATAGCGAGGCAGAATTTTCTTAACAATTCTAACAACAGCTCAGTTGAAGTGTCGAACAACCTGTCCCTCTTTCCCCCTTCCCCTTCCTCTTACATTCAATTTTCTTTTAATATATGACTGCTACAGAAACTTCATCATATGCATTACCTCCATTGAGGAATAATTCTTTACATATTAGTAGAGACTGAAAAAAGTATTAGAAAGCACTCAAGCATTCAGCTCCATAGTTACAGGAGTAGTGCAATTTTGCCCCATGAGCAAGTGAGGCATGATATGGAATAACAACCTGGAGCCAACTGTACATGCATTTTCTGGTATGTATGTACAGCCTGTAGTAGATGGCAATGTACTTATAAAATGGTGCATGTATGGGTACATACTGAGGAGAGCAGAATTTTTTCTCACACCATCTGGCAGTGTCAGACTTCTAATAGGCTACTAATAGTATAAGAAGTCAGCTGGATGTTTAATTCTCAGGACTGGAATGCTACAAATTATATATACATGGGATGGGGTGACACAAATTATAATAGATATGGAATAGGGGTGCCACAAAATATAATGAATGTGGAATAAGGTACCACAAAATATGATAAATGAATTTAGGGTGCTTGCAGTGAAAAAAAAGAGGTTGAAAACCACTGCACTGCTCTATGTTATGTTACTGTACATTCTAAATTATCATATTTTGGATTTCAGTTTCCTCTTTTGCCCAAATGTGATGAAGGGGTCACAAAAGTAATGGAGGACTGCTTGTGAAAAGGCTGTCATGGTTGTTTTTAGACAGGATGCTAAAGATTTACACACTCTAAAATGTGCACATTCAAGGGAGTTTAAGTTCATTGTAATAGAACATATAGGTATGAGGGAGTAGTAGTCCAGAGTTTGAAATGTAACAGCATCATGAGAATCCTTTTTGAAGGTGGCTTTCTTGTTTCAGATACTAAGTGAAATCTCATCATAAGACTAAGAAGAGGGCAGAAACCAACAATGTCTAATGAAGAGAAAAAGTTTCCGTATGAGAAATTTAGGGAGTTTTATTTATCTGAGGATAATCTCCAGATGCATGTAGTTTTGCAGAATGAACAGAAAAAAATTGGCTGTATTGAATGTGGGAAACTATTTTCATATAAAAAAAATCTTCAGAAGCATCTGCTTGTGCACAGTGATGTGAAAGATATAAGGCACAAGGGAAAATTTAGATGTAATGAATGTGGAAAGCTGTTTCTTTTAAAGAAGGATCTTAGGACACACTTGGCTGTGCACACTGGTGAGAAAACATTTGGATGTGATGAATGTGGGAAAGTGTTTTTACAAAATAGACATCTTCAACAACATTTGCTCATGCACAGTGGTGTGAACAAGTTTGAATGTGATCAATGTGGAAAGCACTTTTTACAGAAGTATCATCTTCAGCGACATCTGCTTGTACACAGTGGTGTGAAAAAGTTCGGATGCAGTGAATGTGGGAAAATGTTTTTGCGGAAACAAGAGCTTTCACAACATTCATCTGTACACAATGGTGTGAAGTTTGAATGTGGTCAGTGTGGTAAGCAGTTTTCACGGAAAAGTACTCTTCAGGACCATATGCTCATTCATAGCAGTGTAAAAAATTATAAATGTGATAAATGTGGGAAATTTTTTATGTATAAACGTTATCTTCATACACATTTGCTTGTGCATAGCGGTGTGAAAAAGTTTGTATGTGACAAGTGCGGGAAAATGTATTTCCAAAACTGTACTCTTCAACGACATTTACGTGTGCACAGTGATATGAAAAAGCTTGAATGTGGTGAATGTGGGAAACTGTTTTTGCGGAAATATGAACTTTCACAACATTTGCTTGTGCACAGTGGTATGAAAAAGTTTGGATGTGATGAATGTGGGAAATATTTTTTGCGGAAATATGAGCTTTCACAACATTTGTTGGTGCACAGTGGTGTTAAAAATTTTGAGTGTTATGAATGTGGGAAACTTTTTTTGCGGAAATGTGAGCTTTCACAACATATGATTGTGCATAGTGGGAAGAGAAAGTTTGGATGTAACGAATGTGGGAAATTGTTTTTACAGAAAAGTCATCTTCAAAAACATATGCTTGTACACAGTCATGTGTAAAAAGATGAATGTGATTAGTGTGGAAAACTGTTTTCATCTAAGGTGATCTCACGACACATTTGTTTAAGCACAGTGGTATGAACCTTTTGGGATTTGATGTGTAATATATTGATCATGTTTCTTATGTTTCTGTACACTTTCTCATTTTAACAGGGTCGTGTCAGGAACAGATGATTTAGAAGAATTTACTTGCTTATATTTAAAAATCACTAGAAGGGTGTTCCTGGACTTCACCTGCAAGTGGCTGGGTTGCTCATGAGAGGTCATCTTCAGTAAGGCTATACAATTTTATCATCAATAGGCAGAAAGGAGTAGAGACTTGTCAGTGACCTTTTCACTCCAAAGGAGTCCATCATTTCCCTCCTGTTTAGAGTGCAGCCTTGGAGGTGCAGGAGCCCCTTAAAAATGGATATTGAGGTTGTGTGTATAAAGTAGTATCAATTGAAGCTTCATTTTTTTTTCTATGCTGGATTCAAGTTGTAGTTTCTATTGAAGCTTCCCAGAATAAACATAGTGTTGAGGCAGCTCTTGGAATATCACTATTCCTCACTCTAAACACTAACAACAAATATAGGAAATTTGAAGAAAGGTGCACTCAATCAACATATATTTGGGAATAGTAAACAAGTTGATTAATATAGCTGTACTAGCAAGATAATATCCAGACACATTTGTTTAGGGACAGTGATATATATGTAGCAAGTTGCTTTTACACTGAAGTTATTTACTAAAGCTGGGCACAACAGTATTTAAAATTTACATGGGTGGGATGTGGGTAAAGTGCAAGTAAAGTCTCAAGTGAGTGGGTGAGCGAGAAAAATCTTGTTATTAGAAAATGTAGTAATGAAAAAACAGGAAATTCTTCTTGAAAACGTAAGATTTAATCCCAAAACATCGCTACCTCGCAAACGCGGGAGACAGCGACAAAGTATAATAATAAAAAAATAGTACAGCCAAATAACTTATATCAAAGAATAAAGCACCTGAATAGAAGTTAGAAACAATAGTTGAATGAGTCAACTACTGTTGAATAAGGATACAAGTAAAGACATTTTCATTAATGTTTGCCAGTTTATGCATGATCAATAATGTAAACATTTACATCTTTTTATAATATATGGTGTGGGAGGCAAGTTGTTAGAAGCAGTGAAAAGTTTTTATCGGGGATGTAAGGCATGTGTACGTGTAGGAAGAGAGGAAAGTGATTGGTTCTCAGTGAATGTAGGTTTGCGGCAGGGGTGTGTGATGTCTCCATGGTTGTTTAATTTGTTTATGGATGGGGTTGTTAGGGAGGTGAATGCAAGAGTTTTGGAAAGAGGGGCAAGTATGAAGTCTGTTGGGGATGAGAGAGCTTGGGAAGTGAGTCAGTTGTTGTTCGCTGATGATACAGCGCTGGTGGCTGATTCATGTGAGAAACTGCAGAAGCTGGTGACTGAGTTTGGTAAAGTGTGTGAAAGAAGAAAGTTAAGAGTAAATGTGAATAAGAGCAAGGTTATTAGGTACAGTAGGGTTGAGGGTCAAGTCAATTGGGAGGTGAGTTTGAATGGAGAAAAACTGGAGGAAGTGAAGTGTTTTAGATATCTGGGAGTGGATCTGGCAGCGGATGGAACCATGGAAGCGGAAGTGGATCATAGGGTGAGGGAGGGGGCGAAAATTCTGGGAGCCTTGAAGAATGTGTGGAAGTCGAGAACATTATCTCGGAAAGCAAAAATGGGTATGTTTGAAGGAATAGTGGTTCCAACAATGTTGTATGGTTGCGAGGCGTGGGCTATGGATAGAGTTGTGTGCAGGAGGATGGATGTGCTGGAAATGAGATGTATGAGGACAATGTGTGGTGTGAGGTGGTTTGATCGAGTAAGTAACGTAAGGGTAAGAGAGATGTGTGGAAATAAAAAGAGCGTGGTTGAGAGAGCAGAAGAGGGTGTTTTGAAATGGTTCGGGCACATGGAGAGAATGAGTGAGGAAAGATTGACCAAGAGAATATATGTGTCGGAGGTGGAGGGAACGAGGAGAAGAGGGAGACCAAATTGGAGGTGGAAAGATGGAGTGAAAAAGATTTTGTGTGATCGGGGCCTGAACATGCAGGAGGGTGAAAGGAGGGCAAGGAATAGAGTGAATTGGAGCGATGTGGTATACCGGGGTTGACGTGCTGTCAGTGGATTGAATCAAGGCATGTGAAGCGTCTGGGGTAAACCATGGAAAGTTGTGTAGGTATGTATATTTGCGTGTGTGGACGTATGTATATACATGTGTATGGGGGTGGGTTGGGCCATTTCTTTCGTCTGTTTCCTTGCGCTAACTCGCAAACGCGGGAGACAGCGACAAAGCAAAAAAAAAAAAAAAAAAAAATTATATTGGATGGTATTGCAGTGGAATTTATTACAAAAAGGGGGTGACTGTGTTGAATGGTTGGTAAGGATATTCAGTGTATGTATAGATCATGGTGAAGTGCCTGAGGATTGGGAGAATGCATGCATAATGCCATTGTACAAAGGCAAAGGGGATAAAGGTGAGTGTTCAAATTACAGAGGCATAAGTTTGTTGAGTGTTCCTGGAGAAATTACATGGGAGGGTATTGATTGAGAGGGTAAAGGCATGTACAGAGCATCAGATTGGGGAAGAGTAGTGTGGTTTCAGAAGTGGTAGAGGATGTGTGGATCAGGTGTTTGCTTTGAAGAATGTATGTGAGAAATACTTAGAAAAACAGATGGATTTATATGTAGCATTTATGGATCTGGAGAAGGCATATGATAGGGTGGATAGAGATGCTTTTTAGAGAGTATATGGTGTAGGAGGTAAGTTGCTAAAAGCAGTGAAAATTTTTTACCAAGGTTGTAAGGCATGTATATGAGTAGGAAGAGAGGAAAGTGATTGGTTCCCAGAGAATATCAGTTTGCGGTAGGGGTGTGTGATGTCTCCATGGTTGTCTAATTTGTTTAAGGATGGGGTGGTTAGGGAGGCAAATGCAAGAGTTTTGGAGAGAGGGGCAAGTATGCTGTCTGTTTTGCTTTGAAGTGAGTCAGTTGTTTGCTGATGATACAGTGCCGGTGGCTGATTCAGGTGAGAAACTGCAGAAGCTGGTGACTGAGTTTGGTAAAGTGTGTGGAAGAAGGAAGTTAAGAGTAAACATGAATAAGAGCAAGGTTATTGGGTCCAGTATGGTTGAGGGACAAGTTAATTGGGAGGTAAATTTGAATGGTAAAAAACTGTATTGTTGACTGGTTGGTAAGGTTATTTAATGTATGTATGACTCATGGTGAGGTGCCTGAGGATTGGCGGAATGCGTGCATAGTGCCATTGTACAAAGGCAAAGGGGATAAGAGTGAGTGCTCAAATTACAGAGGTATAAGTTTGTTGAGTATTCCTGGTAAATTATATGGGAGGGTATTGATTGAGAGGGTGAAGGCATGTACAGAGCATCAGATTGGGGAAGAGCAGTGTGGTTTCAGAAGTGGTAGAGGATGTGTGGATCAGGTGTTTGCTTTGAAGAATGTATGTGAGAAATACTTAGAAAAGCAAATGGATTTGTATGTAGCATTTATGGATCTGGAGAAGGCATATGATAGAGTTGATAGAGATGCTCTGTGGAAGGTATTAAGAATATATGGTGTGGGAGGAAAGTTGTTAGAAGCAGTGAAAAGTTTTTATCGAGGATGTAAGGCATGTGTACGTGTAGGAAGAGAGGAAAGTGATTGGTTCTCAGTGAATGTAGGTTTGCGGCAGGGGTGTGTGATGTCTCCATGGTTGTTTAATTTGTTTATGGATGGGGTTGTTAGGGAGGTAAATGCAAGAGTTTTGGAAAGAGGGGCAAGTATGAAGTCTGTTGGGGATGAGAGAGCTTGGGAAGTGAGTCAGTTGTTGTTCGCTGATGATACAGCGCTGGTGGCTGATTCATGTGAGAAACTGCAGAAGCTGGTGACTGAGTTTGGTAAAGTGTGTGGAAGAAGAAAGTTAAGAGTAAATGTGAATAAGAGCAAGGTTATTAGGTACAGTAGGGTTGAGGGTCAAGTCAATTGGGAGGTGAGTTTGAATGGAGAAAAACTGGAGGAAGTGAAGTGTTTTAGATATCTGGGAGTGGATCTGGCAGCGGATGGAACCATGGAAGCAGAAGTGGATCATAGGGTGGGGGAGGGGGCGAAAATTCTGGGGGCCTTGAAGAATGTGTGGAAGTCGAGAACATTATCTCGGAAAGCAAAAATGGGTATGTTTGAAGGAATAGTGGTTCCAACAATGTTGTATGGTTGCGAGGCGTGGGCTATGGATAGAGTTGTGCGCAGGAGGATGGATGTGCTGGAAATGAGATGTTTGAGGACAATGTGTGGTGTGAGGTGGTTTGATCGAGTGAGTAACGTAAGGGTAAGAGAGATGTGTGGAAATAAAAAGAGCGTGGTTGAGAGAGCAGAAGAGGGTGTTTTGAAGTGGTTTGGGCACATGGAGAGGATGAGTGAGGAAAGATTGACCAAGAGGACATATGTGTCGGAGGTGGAGGGAACAAGGAGAAGAGGGAGACCAAATTGGAGGTGGAAAGATGGAGTGAAAAAGATTTTGTGTGATCGGGGCCTGAACATGCAGGAGGGTGAAAGGAGGGCAAGGAATAGAGTGAATTGGAGCGTTGTGGTATACCAGGGTTGACGTGCTGTCAGTGGATATGTATATACATGTGTATGGGGGGGTTGGGCCATTTCTTTCGTCTGTTTCCTTGCGCTACCTCGCAAACGCGGGAGACAGCGACAAAGTATAATAAATAAAAATATAAATATATGCATATATATATATGTATATGTATATATATATATATATTCCCTCAAAGGCCCAGTCCTCTGTTCTTAACGCTACCTCGCTATCGCGGGAAATAGCGAATAGTATGAAAAAAAAAAAAAATATATATATATATATATATATATATATATAGAGAGAGAGAGAGAGAGAGAGAGAGAGACTACGAGATCACAACCATTCTAGATTAATCATCAAATCCTCTAGGTCGATTATAATTATATATGTGTCGGATATATGTGTCAGAGGTGGAGGGAACGAGGAGAAGAGGGAGACCAAATTGGAGGTGGAAAGATGGAGTGAAGAAGATTTTGTGTGATCGGGGCCTGAACATGCAGGAGGGTGAAAGGAGGGCAAGGAATAGAGTGAATTGGAGCGATGTGGTATACCGGGGTTGACGTGCTGTCAGTGGATTGAATCAGAGCATGTGAAGCGTCTGGGGTAAACCATGGAAAGCTGTGTAGGTATGTATATTTGCGTGTGTGGACGTATGTATATACATGTGTATGGGGGTGGGTTGGGCCATTTCTTTCGTCTGTTTCCTTGCGCTACCTCGCAAACGCGGGAGACAGCGACAAAGCAAAAAAAAAAAAAAAAAAAAAAAATTTGAATGGAGAAAAACTGGAGTAAGTGAAATGTTTTAGATATCTGGGAGTGGATTTAGCAGCAGATGGAAACATGGAAGTGGAAGTGAGTCACAGGGTGGGGGAGGAAGCAAAGGTTCTGAGAGCGTTGAAGGATGTGTGGAACGCGAGAACGTTATCTTGGAGAGCAAAAATGGGTAAGTTTAAAGGAATAGTGGTTCCAACAATGTTATATGGTTGCGAAGCATGGGCTGTAGATAGGGTTGTGCAGAGGAGGGTGGATGTATTGGAAATGAAATTATTGAGGACAATATGTGGTGTGAGGTGGTTTGATCAAGTAAGTCATGAAAGGGTGAGAGAGATGTGTGGTAATAAAAAGAGAGTGGTTGAGAGAGCAGAAGAGGGTGTGTTGAAATGGTTTGGACACATGGAGAGAATGAGTGAGGAAAGATTGACAAAAAGGATATATGTGTCAGAGGTGGAGGGAACGAGAAGCAGGAGACCATATCGGAGGTGGAAGGATGGAGTGAAAAAGATTTTGAGCAATCGGAGCCTGACATACAGGAGGATGAAAGGTGTGCAAGGAATAGAGTGAATTGGAATGATGTGATATACCAGGGTCGACATGCTGTCAGTGGATTGAACCAGGGCATGTAAAACATCCGGGGTAAACCATGGAAGGTCTGTGGGGCCTGGATGTGGAAAGGGAGCTGTGGTTTTGGTGCATCATACATGACAGCTAGAGAATGAGCGAGAATGACTGTGACTTTTTTTGTCTGTTTCTGGCACTGCCTTGATGGAAGTGGGAGGGAGGGGATTCTATTTCGTATGTGGAGGTGGTGATGGGAATGGATGAAGACAGCAAGTATGGATATGTACATGTGTATATATGTATATCTGTGTATGGATATGTATGTATACATTGAAATATATATGTGTGTATATGGGCATGTGTGAGCATTTATGTATATGCATGTGTTTGTGGAAGGTTGGGCCATTCTTCGTAAGTTTCCTTGCGCTACCTCACTAATGTAGTAGATAGTAGTTAAGTTTAATAAATACAAATAAAAAAATACTTGCCGTTTCCCGTATCAGCGAGGTAGCAGTTGGAAGCAGACGAAGAATGGACCATCCACTCATATACACATATATATGCATAAACACCCATACCCGCACATATACATACACAGACATGTACATATATACACTTGTACATGTTCATACTTGCTCGCCTTCATCCATTCCTTGCACTACCCTGCCCCCACAGGAAACAGCATCGCTACCCCCACTTCAATGAGGTGGCGCCAGGAAAACAGACAAAAAAAGCCACATTCGTTCACACTTAGTCTCTAGTTGTCATGTGCAATGCACCAAAATCACAGCTCTCTATTCATATCCAGGCCCCACAGACCTTTCCATGCTTTACTCCAGATGTTTCACATGCCTTGGTTCAGTCCATTGATAGCATGTTGATCCCGGTTTACCACATTCCTCCAATTTACTCTATTCCTTATTTATTACTTATCATACTTTGTTGCTGTCTCCTGTGTTAGCGAGGTAGCATAAGGAAATTGATGAAAGAATGGCCCAACCCACCCACATACACATGCATATACATACACGTCCACACATGCACATATACATACCTATACATTTCAACATATACAGATATATACATACACAGACATATACATATATACACATGTACATAATTCATACTTGCTGCCTTTATTCCTTCCCGTTGCCACCCCGCCTTACCTGAAATGACAACCTCCTCCCTCTGCACGCATGCGAGGAAAAGACAACAAAGGCTACATTCATTCACACTCAGTCTCTAGCTGTCATGTATAATGCACCGAAACCACAGCTCCCTTTCCACATCCAGGCCCCACAAAACTTTCCATGATTTACCCCAGATGCTTCACATGCCCTGGGTTGATCCACTGACAGCACGTCGACCCCGGTATACCACATCGTTCCGATTCACTGTATTCCTTGCACACCTTTCACCCTCCTGCATGTTCAGGCCCCGATCACTCAAAATCTTTTTCACTCCATCCTTCCACCTCCAATTTGGTCTCCCACTTCTCCTCTTTCCCTCCACCTCTGACACATATATCCTCTTTGTCAATCTTTCCTCACTCACTCTTCTCATGTGACCAAACCATTTCAAAACACCCTCTTCTGCTCTCTCAACCAAACTCTTTTTATTACCACACATCTCTCTTACCCTTTCATTACTTACTCAATCAAACCACCTCACACCACATATTGTCCTCAAACATCTTATTTCCAACACATCCACCCTCCTCCGCACAACCCTATCTATAGCCCATGCCTCGCAATCATATAACTTTGTTGACACTAATATTCCTTCAAACATACCCATTTTTGCTTTCCGAGATAATGTTCTCGCCTTCCACACATTTTTCGACGCTCCCAGAACTTTCGCCCTCTCCCCACCTTGTGACTCACTTCCACTTCCATGGTTCCATCCGCTGCCAAATCCACTCCCAGATATCTAAAACACTTCACTTCCTTTAGTTTTTCTCCATTCAAACTTACCTCCCAATTTACTTGTCCCTCAACCCTATTGTACTTAATAACTTTGCTCTTATTCACATTTACTCTCAGCTTTCTTCTTTCACACACTACCAAATTCAGTCACCAGCTTCTGCAATTTCTCATCCGAATCAGCCACCAGCGCTGTATTATCAGCAAACAACAACTGTCTCACTTCCCAAGCTCTCTCATCCACAACAGACTGCATACTTGCCCCTGTTTCCAAAACTCTTGCATTCACCTCCCTAACAACCCCATCCATAAACAAATTAAACAACAATGGAGACATCGTGCACCCCTGCCGCAAACCAACATTCTCCGGGAACCAATCACTTTCCTCTCTTTCAGTAGACTTGTACACATGCCTTACATCCTTGATAAAAACTTTTCACTGCTCCCGTCCCCTTTAGTCACCTTCTACGACATGTGAGGATTGCATGGGAAATAACCTAGAGGAATTCATTTGGCTGCAGTATCCTTTGATTTTTAGTTATAACAATTCCTAAACTACCCCTAGGGGGATAAGTGAGAAAGACTACTGCCCATTTAACTCCTGCATATTGAAGAAGATGACTAAGAGGGTTGTGAGTGGAAGTAGCCACCTGAGGATTTTTTCCTTGAAGGCTCAGTCATCTGCAAATTTGTATAAAAGAAAGAAAAAAGGTACTAAGTCTGAGTAATAATCTCAAAGTACATTATCCTTATCTTTGAGAACAGAAAATGTTGCTTCAAATGCAAAAACAGGAGACACCAATATGTGTTAAATAGCCTTAAGAATAATTGAAGTGACTGTGAAATGATGGGAGAGACATGTTCAAAAAAGAAAATACGTGATGCATACATGCATATGGATAGTCATATCATGTTGAAAAAACTAATACATACAGCATATGGTTAATCATATTATGATGTACGTGTTACCCAACTGCTCTTGCCTCTAGTTACACCATGAGTAAAAAGTCGCTGGTAAAGCTATTATGTCGGAGTTCAGTCTAGTCAAAGAAATTCCCATCCAAAGGGAGTCCATCCTTTCCTTGCTTCTTATTGTAGTGAGGCCTGGAAGCTGTGGGAACCCAAGGAGAAAGGGCCTTAGGATTATATGATTATAATAGAAATGATATGTTTATTTTAGTTTCTTGAGGAATATGGTTAATTTGAGTATTATATTATTATTTTAAAACAGTTATTTTTATACAGATCTTTGCTTTTCTGATGAAATATTATATTTGTTTTTGCTATGATTATATTTTTATCAGTAAATTAGATGTTCTGTGGCTAGGATGTTCTTGCAGACCAGGCATCTTGGTGTGAAGTTATATGTCAGGTATGACTGGAGGTATTTGATGAATACAGATGGATTGAAGTGGACCAGCACAACTCCCTTTCTTTTGTTCCTCATGTAGAAAGTTATCCAGCCTGTTACTTCAGCTCTGGGATAGCCATGCTGGTCCATTGACTTTGCCACAAAGAATTAATGATTTCACTCCCAAGGAAAGGCTGGATCAAGCTTAAGCTCCTGAAGGATCAGAACTAATCCTTTAAGTTTTGATGATGAATCAGCCAACCAGTCTGCCTGTATATTTGTGTAAATCTTATATTGGCAAGGCACCCATATGAAGATAACTTTATTTTATGAATTAAATTTGTGAATGATATTCTGTATCTCATTAGTTCCTGCATCACTAGAGTTTGTAGCTTGAAGAACTCATGAGGAGTAAAAAAGAATGACTCATGATTATGATATATCATTACAAATTAATGACACAAGCTGTAGCATCATTAACAGAACATAACTCCACACAGAAAATGGATATATACCAAGGCTTCAGTTTGGAGCAATTTGGACATGTTAGAATTAAGGTAGATTGGATCAGCAAGCTAGATGTGTGCCACACTATGCAACAGCCTGAAAAGAGTTATCTATATTATAGATATCTGAAAGAATCTTTACTCTTTTTAACAAGATATTTATTTAGCACCAAGCAATAGATGAAGGAAGATCCATCCACCTTATGCAAATACATATACACACACACACACATACATGTTCATATATACACAGATGTACATATACATTCATATATATATATATATATATATATATATATATATATATATATATTTTATTTATTTATTTTATTTTGCTTTGTCACTGTCTCCCACGTTAGCGAGGTAGTGCAAGCAAACAGATGAAAGAATGGCCCCACCCACCCACATACACATGTATATACATACACATCCACACACGCAAATATACATACCTATACATCTCAACGTATACATATATATACACACACAAACATATACATATATACACATGTACAAAATTCATACTGTCTGCCTTTATTCATTTCTATCGCCACCTAGCCACACATGAAATAACAACCCCCTCCCCCAGCATGTGTGCGAGGTAGCGCTAGGAAAAGACAACAAAGGCCAAATTCGTTCACACTCAGTCTCTAGCTGTCATGTAATAAATGCACCGAAACCACAGCTCCCTTTCCACATCCAGGCCCCACAGAACTTTCCGTGGTTTACCCAAACACTTCACATGCCCTGGTTCAATCCATTGACAGCACGTCGACCCCGGTATACCACATCGTTCCAGTTCACTCTATTCCTTGCATGCCTTTCACCCTCCTGCATGTTCAGGCCCCGATCACTCAAAATCCTTTTCACTCCATCTTTCCACCTCCAATTTGGTCTCCCACTTCTCCTCGTTCCCTCCACTTCTGACACATATATCCTCTTGGTCAATCTTTCCTCTCTCAATCTCTCCATGTGACCAAACCATTTCAAAACACCCTCTTCTGCTCTCTCAACCACACTCTTTTGATTACCACACATCTCTCTTACCCTATTATTACTTACTCAATAAAACCACCTCTTACCACATATTGTCCTCAAACATCTCATTTCCATCACATCCACTCTGCTCCGCTCAACTCTATCCATAGCCCACGCCTCGCAACCACATAACATTGTCGGAACCACTATTCCTTCAAACATACCCATTTTTGCTTTCTGAGATAATGTTCTCGACTTCCACACATTCTTCAATGCTCCTAGAATTTTCGCCCCCTCCCCCACCCTATGATTCACTTCCGCTTCCATGGTTCCAACCGCTACCAAATCCACTCCTAGATATCTAAAACACTTCACTTCCTCCAGTTTTTCTCCACTCAAACTTACCTCCCAATTGACTTGTCCCTCAACCCTACTGTACCTAATAACCTTGCTGTTATTCACATTTACTCTCAACTTTCATCTTTCACACAATCTACCGAACTGAGTCATTAGCTTCTGTAGTCTCTCACATGAATCAGCCACCAACGCTGTATCATCAGCGAACAACAACTGACTCATTTCCCAAGCTCTCTCATCCACAACAGACTGCATACTTGCCCCCTTTCCAAAACTCTTGCATTCACCTCCATAACAATCCCATCCATAAACAAATTAAACAACCATGGAGACATCACACACCCCTGCTGCCGCAAACCTACATTCACTGAGAACCAATTACTTTCCTCTCTTCCTACACGTACACATGCCTTACATCCTAAATAAAAACTTTTCACTGCTTGTAACAACTTGCCTCCCACACCATATATTCTTAATACCTTCCACAGAGCATCTCTATCAACTCTATCATATGCCTTCTCCAGATCCATAAATGCTACATACAAATCTATTTGCTTTTCTAAGTATTTCTCACATACAGTCTTCAAAGCAAACACCTGATCCACACATCCTCTACCACTTCTGAAACCACACTGCTCTTCCCCAGTCTGATGCTCTGTACATGCCTTGACCCTCTTAATCAATACCCTCCCATATAATTTACCAGGAATACTCAACAAACTTATACCTCTGTAATTTGAGCATTCACTCTGATCCCCTTTGCCTTTGTACAATGGCACTATGCAAGCATTCCACCAATCCTCAGGCACCTCACCATGAATCATACACACATTAAATAACCTTACTAACCAGTCAACAATACAGTCACCCCCTTTTTTAATAGATTCCACCGCAATACCATCCAAACCTGCTGCCTTGCTGGCTTTCATCTTCCGCAAAGCTTTTCCTACCTCTTTTCTGTTTATTTTTTTTTTCTTTTTTGCTTTGTCGCTGTCTCCCGCGTTTGCGAGGTAGTGCAAGGAAACAGACGAAAGAAATGGCCCAACCCACCCCCATACACATGTATATACATACACGTCCACACACGCAAATATACATACCTACACAGCTTTCCATGGTTTACCCCAGATGCTTCCCATGCCCTGATTCAATCCACTGACAGCACGTCAACCCCGGTATATCACATCGATCCAATTCACTCTATTCCTTGCCCTCCTTTCACCCTCCTGCATTTTCAGGCCCCGATCACACAAAATCTTTTTCACTCCATCTTTCCACCTCCAATTTGGTCTCCCACTTCTCCTTGTTCCCTCCACCTCCGACACATATATCCTCTTGGTCAGTCTTTCCTCACTCATTCTCTCCATGTGCCCAAACCATTTCAAAACACCCTCTTCTGCTCTCTCAACCACGCTCTTTTTATTTCCACACATCTCTCTTACCCTTACGTTACTTACTCGATCAAACCACCTCACACCACACATTGTCCTCAAACATCTCATTTCCAGTACATCCACCCTCCTGCGCACAACTCTATCCATAGTCCACGCCTCGCAACCATACAACATTGTTGGAACCACTATTCCCTCAAACATACCCATTTTTGCTTTCCGAGATAATGTTCTTGACTTCCACACATTCTTCAAGGCTCCAAGGATTTTCGCCCCCTCCCCCACCCTATGATCCACTTCTGCTTCCATGGTTCCATCCACTGCCAGATCCACTCCCAGATATCTAAAACACTTTACTTCCTCCAGTTTTTCTCCATTCAAACTTACCTCCCAATTGACTTGACCCTTAACCCTACTGTACCTAATAACCTTGCTCTTATTCACATTTACTCTTAACTTTCTTCCTTCACACACTTTACCAAACTCAGTCACCAGCTTCTGCAGTTTCTCACATGAATCAGCCACCAGCGCTGTATCATCAGCGAACAACAACTTACTCACTTCCCAAGTTCTCTCATCCCCAACAGACTTCATACTTGCCCCTCTTTCCAAAACTCTTGCATTCACCTCCCTAACAACCCCATCCATAAACAAATTAAACAACCATGGAGACATCACACACCCCTGCCGCAAACCAACATTCACTGACAACCAATCACTTTCCTCTCTTCCTACACGTACACATGCCTTACATCCTCGATAAAAACTTTTCACTGCTTCTAACAACTTGCCTCCCACACCATATATTCTTAATACCTTCCACAGAGCATCTCTGTCAACTCTATCATATGCCTTCTCCAGATCCATAAATGCTACATACAAATCCATTTGCTTTTCTAAGTATTTCTCACATACAGTCTTCAAAGCAAACACCTGATCCACACATCCTCTACCACTTCTGAAACCACACTGCTCTTCCCCTATCTGATGCTCTGTACATGCCTTCACCCTCTCAATCAATACCCTCCCATATAATTTACCAGGAATACTCAACAAACTTATACCTCTGTAATTTGAGCACTCACTCTTATCCCCTTTCCCTTTGTTCAATGGCACTATGCACGCATTCCGCCAATCCTCAGGCACCTCACCATGAGTCATACATACATTAAATAACCTTACCAACCAGTCAACAATACAGTCACCCCCTTTTTTAATAGATTCCACTGCAATACCATCCAAACCTGCTGCCTTGCTGGCTTTCATCTTCTACAAAGCTTTTACTACCTCTTCTCTGTTTACCAAATCATTTTCCCTAACCCTCTCACTTTGCACACCACCTTGACCAAAACACCCTATATCTGCCACTCTATCATCAAACACATTCAACAAACCTTCAAAATACTCACTCCATCTCCTTTTCACATCACCACTACTTGTTATCACCTCCCCATTAGCCCCCTTCACTGAAGTTCCCATTTGCTCCCTTGTCTTACGCACTTTATTTACCTCCTTCCAGAACATCTTTTTATTCTCCCTAAAATTTAATGATACTCTCTCACCCCAACTCTCATTTGCCCTCTTTTTCACCTCTTGCACCTTTCTCTTGACCTCCTGTCTCTTTCTTTTATACATCTCCCACTCAATTTCATTTTTTCCCTGCAAAAATTGTCCAAATGCCTCTCTCTTCTCTTTCACTAATAATCTTACTACTTCATCCCACCACTCACTACCCTTTCTAATCAACCCACCTCCCACGCTTCTCATGCCACAAGCATCTTTTGTGCAATTCATCACTGATTCCCTGAATACATCCCATTCCTCCCCCACTCCCCTTACTTCCATTGTTCTCACCTTTTTCCATTCTGTACTCAGTCTCTCCTGGTACTTCCTCACACATGTCTCCTTCCCAAGCTCACTTACTCTCACCACTCTCTTCACCCCAACATTCTCTCTTCTTTTCTGAAACCCCCCACAAATCTTCACCTTCGCCTCCACACGATAATGATCAGACATCCCTCCAGTTGCACCTCTCAGCACATTAACATCCAAAAGTCTCTCTTTCACGCACCTGTCAATTAACACATAATCCAATAACGCTCTCTGGCCATCTCTCCTACTTACATAAGTATACTTATGTATATCTCGCTTTTTAAACCAGGTATTCCTGGTTTAAAAAGCGGGGGGCCAGAAATCCTCCCCTCTGCGTATTTTTTAACTTTCTAAAATGGGAAACAGAAGAAGGAGTCACGCGGGGAGTGCTCATCCTCCTCGAAGGCTCAGATTGGGGTGCCTAAATGTGTGTGGATGTAACCAAGATGTGAAAAAAGGAGAGATAGGTAGTATGTTTGAGGAAAGGAACCTGGATGTTTTGGCTCTGAGTGAAACGAAGCTCAAGGGTAAAGGGGAAGAGTGGTTTGGGAATGTCTTGGGAGTAAAGTCAGGGGTTAGTGAGAGGACAAGAGCAAGGGAAGGAGTAGCAGTACTCCAGAAACAGGAGTTGTGGAAGTATGTGATAGAATGTAAGAAAGTAAATTCTCGATTAATATGGGTAAAACTGAAAGTTGATGGAGAGAGATGGGTGATTATTGGTGCATATGCACCTGGGCATGAGAAGAAAGATCATGAGAGGCCAGTGTTTTGGGAGCAGCTGAATGAGTGTGTTAGTGGTTTTGATGCACGAGACCGGGTTATAGTGTTGGGTGATTTGAATGCAAAGGTGAGTAATGTGGCAGTTGAGGGAATAATTGGTATACATGGGGTGTTCAGTGTTGTAAATGGAAATGGTGAAGAGCTTGTAGATTTATGTGCTGAAAAAGGACTGATGGTTGGGAATACCTGGTTTAAAAAGCGAGATATACATAAGTATACTTATGTAAGTAGGAGAGATGGCCAGAGAGCGTTATTGGATTATGTGTTAATTGACAGGCGCACGAAAGAGAGACTTTTGGATGTTAATGTGCTGAGAGGTGCAACTGGAGGGATGTCTGATCATTATCTTGTGGAGGCAAAGGTGAAGATTTGTATGGGTTTTCAGAAAAGAAGAGTGAATGTTGGGGTGAAGAGGGTGGTGAGAGTAAGTGAGCTTGGGAAGGAGATTTGTGTGAGGAAGTACCAGGAGAGACTGAGTACAGAAGGGAAAAAGGTGAGAACAATGGAAGTAAGGGGAGTGGGGGAGGAATGGGATGTATTTAGGGAATCAGTGATGGATTGCACAAAAGATGCTTGTGGCATGAGAAGAATGGGAGGTGGGTTGATTAGAAAGGGTAGTGAGTGGTGGGATGAAGAAGTAAGAGTATTAGTGAAAGAGAAGAGAGAGGCATTTGGACGATTTTTGCAGGGAAAAAATGAAATTGAGTGGGAGACGTATAAAAGAAAGAGACAGGAGGTCAAGAGAAAGGTGCAAGAGGTGAAAAAAAGGGCAAATGAGAGTTGGGGTGAGAGAGTATCATTAAATTTTAGGGAGAATAAAAAGATGTTCTGGAAGGAGGTAAATAAAGTGCGTAAGACAAGGGAGCAAATGGGAACTTCAGTGAAGGGCGCAAATGGGGAGGTGATAACAAGTAGTGGTGATGTGAGAAGGAGATGGAGTGAGTATTTTGAAGGTTTGTTGAATGTGTTTGATGATAGAGTGGCAGATATAAGGTGTTTTGGTCGAGGTGGTGTGCAAAGTGCGAGGGTTAGGGAAAATGAGTTGGTAAACAGAGAAGAGGTAGTAAAAGCTTTGCGGAAGATGAAAGCCAGCAAGGCAGCAGGTTTGGATGGTATTGCAGTGGAATTTATTAAAAAAGGGGGTGACTGTATTGTTGACTGGTTGGTAAGGTTATTTAATGTATGTATGACTTATGGTGAGGTGCCTGAGGATTGGCGGAATGCGTGCATAGTGCCATTGTACAAAGGCAAAGGGGATAAGAGTGAGTGCTCAAATTACAGAGGTATAAGTTTGTTGAGTATTCCTGGCAAATTATATGGGAGGGTATAGATTGAGAGGGTGAAGGCGTGTACAGGGCATCCGATTGGGGAAGAGCAGTGTGGTTTCAGAAGTGGTAGAGGATGTGTGGATCAGGTGTTTGCTTTGAAGAATGTATGTGAGAAATACTTAGAAAAGCAAATGGATTTGTATGTAGCATTTATGGATCTGGAGAAGGCATATGATAGAGTTGATAGAGATGCTCTGTGGAAGGTATTAAGAATATATGGTGTGGGAGGCAAGTTGTTAGAAGCAGTGAAAAGTTTTTATCGAGGATGTAAGGCATGTGTACGTGTAGGAAGAGAGGAAAGTGATTGGTTCTCAGTGAATGTAGGTTTGCGGCAGGGGTGTGTGATGTCTCCATGGTTGTTTAATTTGTTTATGGATGGGATTGTTAGGGAGGTGAATGCAAGAGTTTTGGAAAGAGGGGCAAGTATGAAGTCTGTTGGGGATGAGAGAGCTTGGGAAGTGAGTCAGTTGTTGTTCGCTGATGATACAGCGCTGGTGGCTGATTCATGTGAGAAACAGCAGAAGCTGGTGACTGAGTTTGGTAAAGTGTGTGAAAGAAGAAAGTTAAGAGTAAATGTGAATAAGAGCAAGGTTATTAGGTACAGTAGGGTTGAGGGTCAATTCAATTGGGAGGTGAGTTTGAATGGAGAAAAACTGGAGGCAGTGAAGTGTTTTAGATATCTGGGAGTGGATCTGGCAGCGGATGGAACCATGGAAGCGGAAGTGGATCATAGGGTGGGGGAGGGGGCGAAAATTCTGGGAGCCTTGAAGAATGTGTGGAAGTAGAGAACATTTCTAGGAAAGCAAGAATGGGTATGTTTGAAGGAATAGTGGTTCCAACAATGTTGTATGGTTGCGAGGCGTGGACTATGGATAGAGTTGTGCGCAGGAGGATGGATGTGCTGGAAATGAGATGTATGAGGACAATGTGTGGTGTGAGGTGGTTTGATCGAGTAAGTAACGTAAGGGTGAGAGAGATGTGTGGAAATAAAAAGAGCATGGTTGAGAGAGCAGAAGAGGGTGTTTTGAAATGGTTTGGTCACATGGAGAGAATGAGTGAGGAAAGATTGAGGGAACGAGGAGAAGAGGGAGACCAAATTGCAGGTGGAAAGATGGAGTGAAAAAGATTTTGTGTGATCGGGGCCTGAACATGCAGGAGGGTGAAAGGAGGGCAAAGAATAGAGTGAATTGGAGCGATGTGGTATACCGGGGTTGACGTGCTGTCAGTGGATTGAATCAAGGCATGTGTATGGGGGTGGGTTAGGCCATTTCTTTCGTCTGTTTCCTTGCGCTACCTCGCAAACGCGGGAGACAGCGACAAAGCAAAAAAAAAAAAAAAAAAAAATTCCCAGTCACCAGTCCTTTTGCAGCACATAAATCTACAAGCTCTTCACCATTTCCATTTACAGCACTGAACACCCCATGTATACCAATTATTCCCTCCACTGCCACATTACTCACCTTTGCATTCAAATCACCCATCACTATAACCCGGTCATGTGCATCAAAACCACTAACACACTCTTTCAGCTACTCCCAAAACACTTGCCTCTCATGATCTTTCTTCTCACGCCCAGGTGCATATGCACCAATAATCACCCATCTTTTTCCATCAACTTTCAGTTTTACCCATATTAATCGAGAATTTACTTTCTTACATTCTATCACATACTCCCACAACTCCTGTTTCAGGAGTACTGGTACTCCTTCCCTTGCTCTTGTCCTCTCACTAACCCCTGACTTTACTCCCTAGACACTCCCAAACCACTCTTCCCCTTTACCCTTGAGCTTCGTTTCACTCAGAGCCAAAACATCCAGGTTCCTTTCCTCAAACATACTACCTATCTCTCCTTTTTTCACATCTTGGTTACATCCACACACATTTAGACAGGATGAGCATTCCCCGCGTGACTCCTTCTGTTTCCCATTTTTAGAAAGTTAAAATACAAGGAGGGGAGGATTTCTGGCCCCCCCCCGCTCCCGTCCCCTCTAGTCGCCTTCTACGACACGTGAGGAATGCGTGGGAAGTATTCTTTCACCCCTATCCCCAGGGATAATATATATATATATATACACATATATACATATGTATATATACACACATACACACATATACACAAACATATATATATATACATATGGAAAATGTAAGAAATAATTTAGAAAACTGAAACTTCTAGCTTGAAATGAAATGAAAAATGAATGTCACATAATGGTTCAACCTCTGGCTATGGAAAAGGGAAATGTATAATTTATTTACAAGTATATATATATATATACTTGCTCACCTTCATCCATTCTCGGTGCCACTCATTCCCACAAGAAGCAGCATCACCACCCCCACATCAGCGAGGCAGTGCCAAGATTCAGACGAAAAAAGGCCACATCTGCTCGCACTCCTTGTCAAGTTGTCGTGTGTAATGCACTGAAACCAAAGCTCCCTAGCCACATCCAGGCCCCACAGACCTTTCAATGTTTTACTCTGGATACTTCACATGCCCTGGTTCAGTCCACTGACAGCACATCGACCCCAGGATACCACATCATTCCAATTCACTCTATTCTGTGCATGCCTTTCACCTTCCTGCATGTTCAGGCCACAATCACTCAAAATCTTCTTCACTCCATTCTTCCACTTCCAATTTGGTCCCCTGCTTTTCCTTGTTCCCTTCACCTTCTCTTTGTCAACCTTTCCTCACTCATTCTCTCCATATGTCCAAACCATTTCAGCACATCCTCTTCTGCTCTCAACCACACTTTTTTTTATTGCCACATCTCTCTTACCCTTCTATTACTTACTTGACTGAACCACCTCACGCCATATATGGTCCTCATACACTTCATTTCCAACACATCCAACCTTCACCGTACAACCCCCATCTATACCCCATGCCTTGCAACCATATAATGTCGTTGGAACTACTTTTCCTTCAAACATGCCAATTTTTGCTCTCCAAGATAACACTCTCTTTCCCCACATTCTTCATTGCTCTCAGAACCTTTGCCTCCCCTTCCACACCATATAACTCACTTCCACTTCCATGGTTCCATTCGTTGCCAAATCCACTCCCAAATGTCGAAAACACTTCACTTCCTCCAATTTTTCTCCATTGAAACTTAATCCCAAATAACTTGTCCTTCAACCCTGGTGTACCTAATAACTTTGCTCTTATTCACATTCACCCTAAACTTTCTCCCTTCACATGCTTTTCCAAACTCAGTCACCAACTTCTGCACTTTCTCACTTGAATCAGCCACCAGTGTTGTATCAATGGTGAACAGAAATTGACTCATTTCCTAGGCCCTCTCATCCCCAACAGGCTACATACTCACCCCTCCCTCCAAAAGTCTTGTATTTACCTCCTTAAACACCCCACCCATAAACAAATTAAACAATTATGGTGACATCACACATTCTTGCCACAGACCAACCTTCACTGGGAACCAATCACTCTCCTCTCTCTTGTACACATGCCTTACACCCTTAGTAAAAACTTCTCTGCTTCTAACAGCTTACCTCCCACGCCATATATTTTTAGCCTTCCACAAAGGATCTTTACCAAACCTATAATTTGCCTTCTCCAGATCCATATATGCCACTTACAAATTCATGTTTTTCTAAGTATTTCTTACATACATTCTTAAATGTAAAACCTGTTCTACACATACTCTACCACCTCTTGAAACCACACTGCTCCTCCCTAATCTGATGCTCTGTACATGTCCTCACCCTCTCAATCAATACCCTCCCATCTGATTTTCCAGGTATGCTCAACAAACTTGTGCCTCTGTAGTTTGAACACTCACCTTTATCCCCTTTACTTTTGTACAATGGCACTATACATGCATTCTACCAATCCTCAGGCATTTCATCATGATCCACACATAAATTGAATATCCTTGCCAACCAATCAACAACACAGTCACCCTCTTAATAAATTCAACTGCAGTACCATCCTGTCCCACCACCTTGCCAGATTTCATCTTCCACAAGGCTTTTACCACCTCTTCTATCTTCACTAATCCACTCTCCCTGACTCTCTCACTTCACACACCACCCTGACGGAAACACCCTACATCTGCCACTCTATCATCAAACACATTCAACAATCCTTCAAATACTCACTTCATCACTACTTGTTAATACTTCCCCCCTTCATCGATGTTTCCATTTGTTTTCTTGTTATTTGCACATTATTTACCTCCTTCCAAAATATCTTTTATTCTCCCTAAGGTTTAATGATACTCTCTCACCCCAACTCTCATTTGCCCTCTTTTTCAACCCTTGCACTTTCCTCTGGATCTCTTCCTGCTTTCTCTTATACATCTTCCAGTCATTTGCACTCCTTCTGTGTAAGCATCATCCAAATGCCTCTCTTTTCTCATTCACTAACAACTTTACGTCTTCATCCCTCTACTCACTACCCTTTCTAATCTTCCCACCTTTTGCATGCCACATGCATCTCTTGTACATGCCATCACTACTTCCTTAAATACATCCCATTCCTCAGCCACTCCCCTCACTTCATTTGCTCTCATCTTTTGTCATTCTACACTTAATCTTTTTTGGTACTTCTTCACACAAGTCTTCTTTCCAAGCTCACTTACTCTTCTCCCCTACATTCCCTCCTTCTTTGAAGACTTCTACAAATCTTCACCTTTGCCTCCACAAGATAGTGATCAGACATCCCACCAGCTGCCCCTCTCAATACATTTACATCCAGAAGTCTCTTTTACATGTTTATAAATTGATATGTAATCTAATAATGCCCTTTCACCAAGATATATCAGCATATTTTGAGGTAATTTTGTGCTTATCATCACATACATTTTGATAACATCAGAAATATAGTGTTGTACATATCCCAACCAAATGGTAAAACTAGTTCATTTTCACTGCTACCACACATTATTTACCATATCCAAGGTTATTGTAAGAATCTTAGTATGGTTGGAGGGAATGTTAATGATGCTTATGGGAGTACAGGACCAAAGCACATCACTCTAGAGGTACAATTACTGCAGTAATTATCTGATTCATCACAATTGTGTCTGATCATTCGTTGATGGTTTCAGAAACATCTCAGCACTTTTTTCTTTTTTTTTCAAAATGAATGGTCCCAAGTAGTGAAGGTGTAAGTCAAAAAGTTGAAGAGGTGTCTCATTGATTATTTGAGTAGTAATTTCTCAGAACCAACCACTAGGGGTATTTGGTGCTAAGATGGATATCTATTTGAGCTGTCATGATGATGTTCTTTTGAGATACAAGTACTGGCGCTTGTTCAGATTCTACAGAGATTTGTTTGGTTTATATGTTGACATACAAAATGAATTAAGCTATAATAGAACAACAAAACCTCCCTTTAGAGTGTAGAAAGCCTATTTTCCATTATATGTTTAGGCATTCCACTGAATAGCACCATACTTCATACCTTTTGAAGCTTAATGCAAGTTTTGCAGATATGTTGGGTAAGTTCAGAAGTCTGCATTAACTTAGGAATCAGGACTCAGATTAATGCTTTTGACATCTATCCTACCCAGGGCAGGATTTCTATATCCCTATCAACATCTGAACTCACTATTTATATTTTCAATAAAACAAAGACACGTACTGGAGTACTTAACGTATTTCATACCACAGGATTGTGGTATTATTATTTAACCCCACATTTCCCCTATCCCTCATGACCCTACCACTGACGAGTTAATTGATATTGAAAGATAGTTTAAAAGTATAGCAAAGCAATTCCCTTACTTTTATGGCTTCTAACAATAGCAACAGATTCCATGAGAGAAAAACTAAGATATCAGGCCTTTAAAAGTGGCTTCTCTTTTTGTAGACTTTTACCCAGGAACATGAATTAAATTAATACTGTAAAATATTCATTTACTGGCAGAATTAGCAATAACAGGATACAACATTTGAAGGAAGATGTATAAGACAGGATTTTATGAAGAGAGTGGTGAGAGTAAGTGAGCTTGGGAATGAGACTTGTGTGAGGAAGTACCAGGAGAGACTGAGTACAGAATGGAAAAAGGTGAGAACAAAGGACATAAGGGGACTGGGGGAGGAAAGGGATATATTTAGGGGAGCAGTGATGGCTTGCGCAAAAGATGCTTGTGGCATGAGAAGCGTGGGAGGTGGGCAGATTAGAAGGGTAGTTAGCGGTGGGATGAAGAAGTAAGATTGTTAGTGAAAGAGAAGAGAGAGGCATTTGGATGATTTTTGCAGGGAAATAATGCAAATGACTGGGAGATGTATAAAAGAAAGAGGCAGGAGGTCGAGAGAAAGGTGCAAAAGGTGAAAAAGAGGGCAAATGAGACTTGGGGTGAGAAAGTATCATTAATTTTTAGGGAGAATAAAAAGATGTTTTGGAAGGAGGTAAATAAAGTGCGTAAGACAAGGGAACAAATGGGATCATCAGTGAAGGGGGCTAATGGGGAGGTGATAACAAGTAGTGGTGATGTGAGGAGATGGAGTGAGTATTTTGAAGGTTTGTTGAATGTGTTTGGTGATAGAGTGGCAGATATAGGGTGTTTTGGTTGAGGTGGTGTGGAAAGTGAGAGGGTTAGGGAGAATGATTTGGTAAACAGAGAAGAGGTAGTAAAAGCTTTGCGGAAGATGAAAGCCGGCAAAGCAGCAGGTTTGGATGGTATTGCAGGGGAATTTATTAAAAAAGGGGGTGACTGTGTTGTTGACTGGTTGGTAATGTTATTTAATGTATGTATGACTCATGGTGAGGTGCCTGAGGATTGGAGGAATGCTTGCATAGTGCCATTGTATAAAGGCAAAGGGGATAAATGTGAGTGCTCAAATTACAGAGGTATAAGTCTGTTGAGTATTCCTGGGAAATTGTATGGGAGGGTATTGATTGAGAGGGTGAAGGCATGGACAGAGCATCAGATAGGGGAAGAGCAGTGTGGTTTCAGAAGTGGTAGAGTATGTGTGGATCAGGTGTTTGCTTTGAAGAATGTATGTGAGAAATACTTAGAAAAGCAAATGAATTTGTATGTAGCATTTATGGATCTGGAGAAGGCATATGATAGAGTTGATAGACATGCTTTGTGGGAGGTATTAAGAATATATGGTTTGGGAGGCAAGTTTTTAGAAGCAGTGAAAAGTTTTTATCGAGGATGTAAGGCATGTGTACATGTAGGAAGAGAGGAAAGTGATTGGTTCTCAGTGAATGTAGGTTTGCAGCAGGGGTGCGTAATGTCTCCATGGTTGTTTAATTTGTTTATGGATGGGGTTGTTAGGGAGGTGAATGCATGAGTTTTGGAGAGAGGGGCAAGGATGCAGTCTGTTGTGGATGAGAGAGCTTGGGAAGTGAGTCAGTTATTGTTTGCTGATGATACGGCGCTGGTGGCTGACTTAGGTGAGAAACTACAGAAGCTGGTGACTGAGTTTGGTAAAGTGTGTGAAAGAAGAAAGCTGAGAGTAAATTTGAATAAGAGCAAGGTTATTAGATACAGTAGGGTTGAGGGACAAGTCAATTGAGAGGTAAGTTTGAATGGAGAAAGACTGGAGGAAGTGAAGTGTTTTAGATATCTGGGAGTGGATTTGGCAGCAGATGGAACCATGGAGGCGGAAGTGAATCATAGGGTGGGGGAGGGGGCGAAAGTTCTGGGAGTGTTGAAAAATGTGTGGAAGTCGAGAATGTTATCTTGGGAAGCAAAAATTTGTATGTTTGAAAGAATAGTGGTTCTAACAATGTTATATGGTTGCGAGGCGTGGGCTATAAACAGAGTTATGCGGAGGAGGTGGATGTGCTGGAAATGAGATGTTTGAGGACAGTATGCGGTGTGAGGTGGTTTGATCGAGTAAGTAATGAAAGGGTAAGAGAGATGTGTGGTAATAAAAAGAGTGTGGTTGAGAGAGCAGAAGAGGGTTTTTGAATTGGTTTGGTCACATGGAGAGAATGAGTGAGGAAAGATTGACAAAGAGGAAATATGTTTCAGAGGTGGAGGGAACGAGGAGAAGTGGGAAAGGGTGAAAGGTGTGCAAGGAAGAGAGTGAATTGGAACGATGTGGTATACCAGGGTCGACGTGCTGTCAATGGATTGAACCCGGGGCATGTGAGGCGTCAGGGGTAAACCATAGGAAAGTTTTGTGGGGCCTGGATGTGGAAAGGGAGCTGTGGTTTCGGTGCATTATACATGACAGCTAGAGACTGAGTGTGAACGAATGTGGCCTTTATTTCTTCCTAGCGCTACCTCGCGTACATGCGGGGGGAGGAAGTTGTCATTTCATGTGTGGAGGGGTGGCGATGGAAATGAATAAGGGCAGACAGTATGAATTATGTACATGTGTATATATGTATATGTCTGTGTGTATATATATGTATACGTTGAGATGTATAGGTATGTATATGTGCGTGTGTGGACGTGTATGTATATACATGAGTATGTGGATGGGTTGGGCCATTCTTTCGTCTATTTCCTTGCGCTACCTCGCCAATGCAGGAGACAGCGACAAAGTACAATATAAATAAATAGTTTAGTAATATTTACCGATGATAGATGAGACTAATAATACGGTTCACTCTCTATCCCTGGGTGGATACTCAACCTGAAGTGTCCTTGTATGGAGTACTGCTCTCACATTTGGGGTGGTTCTAGCTCTGTATGCTTACTTGAAAGAGTAGAGTCGAAAGCGATCTGACTTATAAATTGTCCCAGGCTAATTTCCAAACTTGACCCCCTTGCCCTATGCCACATTGTTGGTTTACTTTTCCTCTTCTATAAGTATTCTTCGGTTTCTGCTCCCATGAGCTGGGTGCTTGTGTGCCTCTACTAGTAGGTTAGACCATGCAATATTTGGCAAGCTGCTGTGTCACATTATCATTCTGTGGCTATCGGCATCTCATGGGTGGACCATTTTGATACCTGCTTCTTTCCCTACACGTCGAAGCTTTGAATTCTTCACCTACTCATACTTTTCCCAGTAACTATGAACCAGCACATTTCAGGACAGGTATTTCACTTCCTCCAAAATTCGTAGATACTTTTCCTTGTTTCTTTTTGATTCGTTATTCTCTTTATTTCAATTAAACTCCGGCCTTGGTGTGGATATTTGTCTGTAACTGGAGCCTTCAACATAAAACAACAGTCCTCTAGCATATGATTATCATCTACATTGATGGTTCTATTGATCGCTTCACCGGCAGGGCTGGATCTAGTGTCTACATCGATCGTGATGTTCCGGACCTTGTCAAATATCTGACAAGGCTTTTACTTAGGTTGAACTGATAGCCATTCTTGATGTTCCAGGGCCTATGAAGGTTGAACTGATAGCCATTCGTGATGTTCCAGAGCCTATGAAGGTTGAACTAATAGCCATTCATGATGTCCCAGAGCCTATGAAGGTTGAACTGATAGACATTCGTGATGTTCCAGAGCCTATGAAATATCTGAGAGGGAGTCTTCTACTCAGCCGAACTGAGTGCCATTTATGCTGTAATTCTTGCTGGGGAAGAAGTCCACATACCCTGCCCTCCCCTTGTTTGTTGTGATTGCAGGTCTGTCCTCGAGGATATTGGCTCTGGAGTAGGGATATAGAATAGGGACCCCCCAGGGCCTCTGATAAGAATTTTATCAGGGGGTACAAAGTTTCTTTCGGGTCCTCTTCCTTTCTCCATTAGTCATCTTGATTTTATCCACTACGGTTTATACCATGAGCTGTAAGGACAAACACGATATGAAAGATGAGAATCTTAATCTTCAATACATGCAAACATTTTCTGAGATCCCAGGAAATTCTCAGGCCCCCTTTTGAACCCCCAGGCTCAGGTACGATATACCCCCTGCACCTTCCCTCTCATTAGCCGTGGGGTTTCCGTCCTCCGGGTCCGAGAATGAAGTCTTCACTTCAGATCAGGCGGCTGCGCGGCCAATGACCTTATCAATAACCAGTCGTGCAAGCATATTGGAGAACAATATTGCACACAGCTTTATCAAGAATGGCTCCACTAAGTCTATACCTGACCTAATCCCACGAACTCTTGTCCAGCTGAGAACCCAGTTCAGATGTTAGCAGACACGGGCTTGGAAGGCCACTCCCACAGGTGCGGTACCATCCACAGACATTGTCCTCGTATGTATATGAGAATGGTTGTGGAATGTAGCCGTAAGAAGAATCAGTAATGGACACGATATCGCTTAGGAGACTGGAATCCCCACATCTTCCAACAGATGTACATGTATATCATGTGAGAGACCCCGAGTTGTGTTCACTCACACAACGCTTTCGAATTTCATACGTGATATTTCTTGAAGCTTTAGACAGCCACTCAGTAGACTTTATGTAGATACTCTCTATGTTCAAAGCTATGTTTATGTTCAAATATATTGTAATGATTAATTTTGACACCCACCACATACATCTGGTAGCCTTTTACACTACCAGATCTCATTCTTTCTTAATGAATAAGAGTTGAATTGACAAACAACAAGCTAATTTAAAAAGCACGATTGAAAAAGAAAAAAAAAAAAATTTCAGCATCGTTTTACAAAGTGTCCAACTTCACCCTTTGTAGAAAGAAAACTACGAATAAGAAACTAGCTTTGTTCCATTAGTTCCATAACCCTTGCGACGAGAAATCAGTTTTCTGCTTTGTTCGACTAAAAACTTCAGCTTCGTCCGATTAAGAAACCATCACCCTCGTTCAGTCACGTAACTGTAAATTAAATATCATCTGTAATGTCGGAATAAGAAACCAGCATATTACGAGCAAGAATACAAAGTCATTTGGGGTCCCCATTTGTATACTGGTCCGCTGGATACGTTTGGTTGCCAATTTTCATGTGAGCTGAGTGTTGTATTTATCCTTCATGATCTGAGTATGTTTGTCTGCTGCACTGTGTCTGAGCTGAGTATGTTTGCCTGCTGCGTCCTTCATGATCTGAGTATGTTTGTCTGCTGCATTGTGTCTGAGCTGAGTATGTTTGCTGCGTCCTTCATGATCTGAGTATGTTTGTCTGCTGCGTCCTTTATGATCTGAGTATGTTTGTCTGCTGCATTGTGTCTGAGCTGAGTATGTTTGCCTGCTGCGTCCTTCATGATCTGAGTATGTTTGTCTGCTGCATTGTGTCTGAGCTGAGTATGTTTGCTGCGTCCTTCATGATCTGAGTATGTTTGTCTGCTGCGTCCTTTATGAGCTGAGTATGTTTGTCTGCTGCATTGTGTCTGAGCTGAGTATGTTTGTCTGCTGCGTCCTTCATGATCAGAGTATGTTTGTTTGCTGCTCGCTGTAGGAGCTGGTGATGTTTATTTGCTGTTTCCTGTATGAGCTGAATATGTTTGTGTGCTGATATAATAGTGCGCTGTTGTATAGTCTTTATGGCTTGACAAAATGAATGATATGTTCTTTCTGCTAAGTGTTTGTTGTTCATTCATATTCTCATGTTAAATGAACGTGTTCATACCTACCTTATTACACATGTGGTCAGTGAAACGACTGACGAGATAGCTCTGTGTAAATCGTTCACGAGAAACACGGTGCTGAAATGACCTGATCATCATAGGTGGAGCTCATCAAGCATCAGTTTTCAGTGTATTAATCATAGTTAGAAATTGAGGGTTTAGATTTTTGGCCACGCAACACCTTTGCTTTTGAATATCGGCAATTATTTTGCAATGTAGTGTAGTATTATCGCTTACGGAGTGTAAATTTTAGCATTGAATATTAGATATATCGATGGTGTTGAGGGTCATGTACATTATGTAGAATTAAAACACAAGTTAAAGAATCATCAAAACCAACAGAAAGTCGCCATTGTTACCGTTCCGGACATCCTGCATTTTTTTTTTTATTGGGGTGGGGGGGGGTGTTAGGTTTGATAGATTAGGTGTGGTTTGGTTGAAATTGTTTTTCTGATGGCTTTTGATGTTTTAACAATTATGACCTCAGTAGTTGAGAAGGTAGTAGAAATATACCTAAATCACATAAGGTTGCTGCTTGTTTTTTCGTGTTTGTTGATGCTATTTAATGTATGTATGATTCATGTTGAGGTGCCTGAAGATTGGCGGAATGCTTGCATAGTGCCATTGTACAAAGGCAAAGGGGATAAAAGTGAGTGCTCAAATTACAGAGGTATAAGTTTGTTGAGTATTCCTGGTAAATTATATGGGAGGGTATTGATTGAGAGGGTGAAGGCATGTACAGAGCATCAGATTGGGGAAGAGCAGTGTGGTTTCAGAAGTGGTAGAGGATGTGTGGATCAGGTGTTTGCTTTGAAGAATGTATGTGAGAAATACTTAGAAAAGCAAATGGATTTGTATGTAGGATTTATGGATCTGGAGAAGGCATATGATAGAGTTGATAGGTATGCTTTAAGGAAGGTTTTAAGCGTATATGGTGTGGGAGGTAAGCTACTAGAAGCAGTGAAAAGTTGTGATCGAGGATGGAAGGCATGTGTACGGGTAGGAAGAGAGGAGAGTGATTAGTTTCCAGTGAAGGTCAGTCTGCAGCAGGGGTTTCTGGTGTTGCCATGGTTGTTTAATTTATTTATGGATGGGGTTGTTAGGAAGGTAAATGCAAGAGTTTTGGAGAGAGGGGCGAGTATGCAGTCTGTTGGGGATGAGAGGGTCTGGAAATTAAGTCAGTTGTTGTTTGCCAATGATACAGCTCTGGTGGTTGATTCGGGTGAGAAACTGCAAAAGTTGGTGACTGATTTTGGAAAAGTGAGTGAAAGGAGAAAGTTGAGAGTAAATGTGAATAAGGAGAAGGTTGTTAGGTTCATTAAGGTTGAGGGACAAGTTAACTGGGATGTAAGTTTGAATGGAGAAAAGTTGGAGGAAGTGTTTTAGATATCTAGGAGTGGACTTAGCAGCAAATGGAACCATGGAAGCGGAAGTGAACCACAGGGTCGGGGGGGGGGGGGGGGATGAAGGTTCTGGGAGCAATGAAGAATGTGTGGAAGGAGAGAATATTGTCTTGGAGAGCAAAAATGGGTATGTTTAAAGGAATTGGAGTTACAACAACATTATATGGTTGCGAGGCATGGGCTATAGATAGGGTTGTATGGAGGAAGGTGGATGTGTTAGAAATGAAATGTTTAGGGGGAATATGTGGTGTAAGATGGTTTGATCGAGTAAGTGATGAAAGGGTAAGAGAAATAGAAATAAAAAGGATGTGGTTGAGAGAGCAGAAGAGGGTGTGTTGAATTGGTTTGGACATAAGGAGAGAATGAGTGAGGAAAGGTTAACAAAGAGGATATATGTGTCTGAGGTGGAGGGAACAAGGAGAAGCAGGAGACCAAATTGGAAATGGAAGGATGGAGTGAAAAAGATTTTGAGCGATTGGGGCCTAAACATAGAGGAGGGTGAGAGGTATGCAAGGAATAGAGTGAATTGGAATGATGTGGTATGCTGGGATCGATGTGCTGTCAATTGACTGAACCAGGACATGTGAATGTCAGGGATAAACTTTGGAAGTCTTTGGGGCATGGATGTGGATAGGGAGCTGTGGTTTTGGTGCATTACACATAACATGACATTACACGAGTGTGAATGAATGTGGCCCTTTTTGTCTGTTTTCTTGGCGCTACCCCCATCCTCCCCCAAAAGATAATAATGATAAATGAAATAGAATAATGATGATGATAATAATGCTCCAACTATGTACGTCTCTGACTATTTGGCTTCTTCCCACTAAGTGCTGTTCTCTTCACATCCATGCACTGAGGTTCCTTTTATCTATCTATCTCTATCTCTGATGTCTGTTCCAATTGGAATTCCTTCAAGGGGGTGGCTACAGCAACAATCTTTATAACTAAAGAACTCCATTGCTGCTTTTTAGCTTTTGTTGCCTCACCCTTAACAGGCCCTTGGCAGAGGGCAAGTCTAATGCAGTGTTTCATATGCTTAGGATTTCATTGTAAGTCACAGAATTGGTTTGCCACTACCTGGGATGATCCTGCTAGAACCCAAGCCTTTTCTTTTCCCACCTTAACAATCTGAAACAATTAAACACCCTACCTGAATTACTGACTCGGTACCACTTTTCCAATGTACTTAATCTTGTTTTTACCTCTGACCCCACACCCCCCATTGCTCATACACCATTTCTGTCCTAAGGGTCCAGGGATGACAGACTTGTTTCTAATTACATTTGCCAATCCTCTCTCCTCCCCTTGAAATGCCAACTTTGACACTTTAGGAAAGCTCAGAGGTTATCCTTGTGAGTTTCTTCCTTGGTTTTCCCTGGATGGGTACTGCTTTTCTGGTTGGGATGCCCTGTATTTTACTGAGCACATAAGAAAGGTTACCCTTGCTGGGATAGAGTCTTGCACCCCATATTCTATTTCAGTTTCCCTGCAGCCATGGTTTAGTCACTCCTGCTCTGATGCCTGTCACATTATGAATGATTTGTATTGGACCATTCATCTCATCCCCTCTCCTGAAGCCTACTATACTTTCAAGTCTGCTTGGCATCACTATAGAGCTGTTCTTGCAAAGCTAAGCATGCTTTCACATAAAGAAACTGCTGTCTGAGTTCTGACAAATCTTTTTAGTCTTTAACTGAAAGTTGATGGAGAGAGATGGGTGATTATTGGTGCATATGCACCTGGGCATGAGAAGAAAGATCATGAGAGGCAAGTGTTTTGGGAGCAGGTGAATGAGTGTGTTAGTGGTTTTGATGCACGAGACCGGGTTATAGTGATGGGTGATTTGAATGCAAAGGTGAGTAATGTGGCAGTTGAGGGAATAATTGGTATACATGGGGTGTTCAGTGTTGTAAATGGAAATGGTGAAGAGCTTGTAGATTTATGTGCTGAAAAAGGACTGATGATTGGGAATACCTGGTTTAAAAAGCGAGATATACATAAGTATACTTATGTAAGTAGGAGAGATGGCCA
Organism: Panulirus ornatus; assembly: GCF_036320965.1. Classification (NCBI taxonomy): domain Eukaryota; kingdom Metazoa; phylum Arthropoda; class Malacostraca; order Decapoda; family Palinuridae; genus Panulirus; species Panulirus ornatus. The sequence continues at coordinate 16,806,651 of NC_092270.1, forward strand.
GAGGGCGTTATTGGATTACGTGTTAATTGACAGGCGCGTGAAAGAGAGACTTTTGGATGTTAATGTGCTGAGAGGTGCAACTGGAGGGATGTCTGATCATTATCTTGTGGAGGCTAAGGTGAAGATTTGTATGGGTTTTCAGAAAAGAAGAGTGAATGTTGGGGTGAAGAGGGTGGTGAGAGTAAGTGAGCTTGGGAAGGAGACTTGTGTGAGGAAGTACCAGGAGAGACTGAGTACAGAATGGAAAAAGGTGAGAACAATGGAAGTAAGGGGAGTGGGGGAGGAATGGGATGTATTTACGGAATCAGTGATGGATTGCGCAAAAGATGCTTGTGGCATGAGAAGAGTGGGAGGTGGGTTGATTAGAAAGGGTAGTGAGTGGTGGGATGAAGAAGTAAGAGTATTAGTGAAAGAGAAGAGAGAGGCATTTGGACGATTTTTGCAGGGAAAAAATGCAATTGAGTGGGAGATGTATAAAAGAAAGAGACAGGAGGTCAAGAGAAAGGTGCAAGAGGTGAAAAAAAGGGCAAATGAGAGTTGGGGTGAGAGAGTATCATTAAATTTTAGGGAGAATAAAAAGATGTTCTGGAAGGAGGTAAATAAAGTGCGTAAGACAAGGGAGCAAAAGGGAACTTCAGTGAAGGGCGCAAATGGGGAGGTGATAACAAGTAGTGGTGATGTGAGAAGGAGATGGAGTGAGTATTTTGAAGGTTTGTTGAATGTGTTTGATGATAGAGTGGCAGATATAGGGTGTTTTGGTCGAGGTGGTGTGCAAAGTGAGAGGGTTAGGGAAAATGATTTGGTAAGCAGAGAAGAGGTAGTAAAAGCTTTGCGGAAGATGAAAGCCGGCAAGGCAGCAGGTTTGGATGGTATTGCAGTGGAATTTATTAAAAAAGGGGGTGACTGTATTGTTGACTGGTTGGTAAGGTTATTTAATGTATGTATGACTCATGGTGAGGTGCCTGAGGATTAGCAGAATGCGTGCATAGTGCCATTGTACAAAGGCAAAGAGGATAAGAGTGAGTGCTCAAATTACAGAGGTATAAGTTTGTTGAGTATTCCTGGTAAATTATATGTTAGGGTATTGATTGAGAGGGTGAAGGCATGTACAGAGCATCAGACTGGGGAAGAGCAGTGTGGTTTCAGAAGTGGTAGAGGATGTGTGGATCAGGTGTTTGCTTTGAAGACTGTATGTGAGAAATACTTAGAAAAGCAAATGGATTTGTATGTAGCATTTATGGATCTGGAGAGGGCATATGATAAAGTTGATAGAGATGCTCTGTGGAAGGTATTAAGAATATATGGTGTGGGAGGCAAGTTGTTAGAAGCAGTGAAAAGTTTTTATCGAGGATGTAAGGCATGTGTACGTGTAGGAAGAGAGGAAAGTGATTGGTTCTCAGTGAATGTAGGTTTGCGGCAGGGGTGTGTGATGTCTCCATGGTTGTTTAATTTGTTTATGGATGGGGTTGTTAGGGAGGTAAATGCAAGAGTTTTGGAAAGAGGGGCAAGTATGAAGTCTGTTGGGGATGAGAGAGCTTGGGAAGTGAGTCAGTTGTTGTTCGCTGATGATACAGCGCTGGTGGCTGATTCATGTGAGAAACTGCAGAAGCTGGTGACTGAGTTTGGTAAAGTGTGTGAAAGAAGAAAGTTAAGAGTAAATGTGAATAAGAGCAAGGTTATTAGGTACAATAGGGTTGAGGGTCAAGTCAATTGGGAGGTGAGTTTGAATGGAGAAAAACTGGAGGAAGTGAAGTGTTTTAGATATCTGGGAGTGGATCTGGCAGCGGGTGGAACCATGGAAGCGGAAGTGCATCATAGGGTGGGGGAGGGGGCGAAAATTCTGGGAGCCTTGAAGAATGTGTGGAAGTCGAGAACATTATCTCGGAAAGCAAAAATGGGTATGTTTGAAGGAATAGTGGTTCCAACAATGTTGTATGGTTGCGAGGCGTGGGCTATGGATGGAGTTGTGCGCAGGAGGATGGATGTGCTGGAAATGAGATGTTTGAGGACAATGTGTGGTGTGAGGTGGTTTGATCGAGTAAGTAACGTAAGGGTAAGAGAGATGTGTGGAAATAAAAAGAGCGTGGTTGAGAGAGCAGAAGAGGGTGTTTTGAAATGGTTTGGGCACATGGAGAGAATGAGTGAGGAAAGATTGACCAAGAGGATATATGTGTCGGAGGTGGAGGGAACGAGGAGAAGAGGGAGACCAAATTGGAGGTGGAAAGATGAAGTGAAAAAGATTTTGTGTGATCGGGGCCTGAACATGCAGGAGGGTGAAAGGAGGGCAAGGAATAGAGTGAATTGGAGCGATGTGGTATACCGGGGTTGACGTGCTGTCAGTGGATGGAATCAAGGCATGTGAAGCGTCTGGGGTAAACCATGGAAAGCTGTGTAGGTATGTGTATTTGCGTGTGTGGACGTATGTATATACATGTGTATGGGGGTAGGTTGGGCCATTTCTTTCGTCTGTTTCCTTGCGCTACCTCGCAAACGCGGGAGACAGCGACAGAGCAAAAAAAAAAAAAAAAAAAAAAAAAATTTCAACATCTATAATTTAACCTTTCTTCCTCTCATCTAACCTCAACTCTGGGTGATTCAGCCTTCATATCCTCCCAGTAAACTTATACCATCTGTATTCTCCTTACTTAAGTTCTTTCAGGTATTCTTCTGACTCCAGGTGGACAAGGCATTTGGCTCAGACAGCATAATCCTCAAGTTCTAGGGAATGTGCCTCTGAGTTAGCACCAGTCCTTGCTTGTTTATTTCACATCTGTTTAAAAGCACAGATTTTTTCGTTCTACTTGGAAGCATGTCTTGGTGTATCCTGTTTTTAAGAAAGGAGACTGCTTTGACCCCACCAACTATCACCACCATTGCTGTGAAATCTGTTCTCTCCATGGTCTTGAAACTCTCCTAAATTCCTTTCTCAGATACTTAGAACTCCTATCCCATTCCTCTTTCAGATCACCAGTATGGATTTCACAATGCTAGTTGTTCTGGTGATCTCTCTGGTTGTTATCCCTTAGGGAATTTGGTGAAACTTTTATTGTAACTCGACATCATCAAAACATTTGACAGGATGTGGCATAAGTCTTTGCTCTCCAAACTCCCTTCCTTTAGTTTCTCTTTTTTCTGTTCTTTAATGTATATTATCCTCTCTGACTGTTCCATTGCAGTATACATCAATGGAGCAACCTCCCTTTGCTATATTCTTACTAGTTATGTTCCTCAGGGTTTTGTTGTATCACCTTTTTCCTCTCAGTAAGTGACCTTTCATCTTATACTTCTAGCCCTCTTCACTCTTATGTTGATGATTCCACTTTACATACTTCAACTCACCTTCCTTCCCCTCCCCCTTGTAATACTCATTCTCATTCTCTTTTAATTTGGACCTGTGCAACATCTCTTAGTGGGGAAGTGGTAACCTTGTTAAATTTGATAGTGCTATAATGCAGTCTCTGTATATTTCTACGCAAGCAGCATTCATTTCTCTCTTGTTAGTTACAAATCATCACAATTTCATCCTGAAATAACAAAAACATGCTGAATATAACCATATTCTCTGCTCTACCTTCTTATGTCCACATAGTTTGATATCACAAAGTCAGCTTCCCAAGGGCTTAGAGTGTTGTATAGTTGCTGTAATCATTTTCTTTAGGGAGCTACTATTTCGTATGTACAGGAGTTTTATTTGCTTAGATTTGGAATATGCCCTCTGGGGTGACTCATCCTTCACCACTTGTGTGAATAAATTGTACATTTCCTTTTCCATAGCCAGAGGTTGAACCATTATGTGACATTCATTTTTTTTCATTCATTTCAAGCTAAAAGTTTGTTTTCTAAATTGTTTCTTACATTTTTCATATGTATATATATGTATGTGTGTGTGTGTGTGTATGTGCATATGTGTGTGTGTGTGTGTGTGTGTGTATATGTATATATATATGTATATTATCCCTGGGGATAGGGGTGAAAGAATACTTCCCACGTATTCCTCGCGTGTCGTAGAAAGCGACTAGAGGGGACGGGAGCGGGGGGCCGGAAATCCTCCCCTCCTTGTATTAACTTTCTAAAATGGGAAACAGAAGAAGGAGTCACGCGGGGAGTGATCATCCTCCTCGAAGGCTCAGAGTGGGGTGCCTAAATGTGTGTGGATGTAACCAAGATGTGAAAAAAGGAGAGATAGGTAGTATGTTTGAGGAAAGGAACCTGGATGTTTTGGCTCTGAGTGAAACGAAGCTCAAGGGTAAAGGGGAAGAGTGGTTTGGAAATGTCTGGGGAGTGAAGTCAGGGGTTAGTGAGAGGACAAGAGCAAGGGAAGGAGTAGCAATACTCCTGAAACAGGAGTTGTGGGAGTATGTGATAGAATGTAAGAAAGTAAATTCTCGATTAATATGGGTAAAATTGAAAGTTGATGGAGAGAGGTGGGTGATTATTGGTGCATATGCACCTGGGCATGAGAAGAAAGATCATGAGAGGCAAGTGTTTTGGGAGCAGCTAAATGAGTGTGTTAGCGGTTTTGATGCACGAGACCGGGTTATAGTGATGGGTGATTTGAATGCAAAGGTGAGTAATGTGGCAGTTGAGGGAATAATTGGTATGCATGGGGTGTTCAGTGTTGTAAATGGAAATGGTGAAGAGCTTGTAGATTTATGTGCTGAAAAAGGACTGATGATTGGGAATACCTGGTTTAAAAAGCGAGATATACATAAGTATACTTATGTAAGTAGGAGAGATGGCCAGAGAGCGTTATTGGATTACGTGTTAATTGACAGGCGTGCGAAAGAGAGACTTTTGGATGTTAATGTGCTGAGAGGTGCAACTGGAGGGATGTCTGATCATTATCTTGTGGAGGCTAAGGTGAAGATTAGTATGGGTTTTCAGAAAAGAGGAGTGAATGTTGGGGTGAAGAAGGTGGTGAGAGTAAGTGAGCTTGGGAAGGAGACCTGTGTGGGGAAGTACCAGGAGAGACTGTGTACAGAATGGAAAAAGGTGAGAACAATGGAAGTAAGGGGAGTGGGGGAGGAATGGGATGTATTTAGGGAATCAGTGATGGATTGCGCAAAAGATGCTTGTGGCATGAGAAGAGTGGGAGGTGGGCTGTTTAGAAAGGGTAGTGAGTGGTGGGATGAAGAAGTAAGAGTATTAGTGAAAGAGAAGAGAGAGGCATTTGGACGATTTTTGCAGGGAAAAAATGCAATTGAGTGGGAGAAGTATAAAAGAAAGAGACAGGAGGTCAAGAGAAAGGTGCAAGAGGTGAAAAAAAGGGCAAATGAGAGTTGGGGTGAGAGACTATCAGTAAATTTTAGGGAGAATAAAAAGATGTTCTGGAAGGAGGTAAATAGGGTGCGTAAGACAAGGGAGCAAATGGGAACTTCAGTGAAGGGCGTAAATGGGGTGATAACAAGTAGCGGTGATGTGAGAAGGAGATGGAATGAGTATTTTGAAGGTTTGTTGAATGTGTCTGATGACAGAGTGGCAGATATAGGGTGTTTTGGTCGAGGTGGTGTGCAAAGTGAGAGGGTTAGGGAAAATGATTTGGTAAACAGAGAAGAGGTAGTAAAAGCTTTGCGGAAGATGAAAGCCGGCAAGGCAGCAGGTTTGGATGGTATTGCAGTGGAATTTATTAAGAAAGGGGGTGACTGTATTGTTGACTGGTTGGTAAGGTTATTTAATGTATGTATGACTCATGGTGAGGTGCCTGAGGATTGGCGGAATGCGTGCATAGTGCCATTGTACAAAGGCAAAGGGGATAAGAGTGAGTGCTCAAATTACAGAGGTATAAGTTTGTTGAGTATTCCTGGTAAATTATATGGGAGGGTATTGATTGAGAGGGTGAAGGCATGTACAGAGCATCAGATTGGGGAAGAGCAGTGCGGTTTCAGAAGTGGTAGAGGATGTGTGGATCAGGTGTTTGCTTTGAAGAATGTATGTGAGAAATACTTAGAAAAGCAAATGGATTTGTATGTAGCATTTATGGATCTGGAGAAGGCATATGATAGAGTTGATAGAGATGCTCTGTGGAAGGTATTAAGAATATATGGTGTGGGAGGCAAGTTGTTAGAAGCAGTGAAAAGTTTTTATCGAGGATGTAAGGCATGTGTACGTGTAGGAAGAGAGGAAAGTGATTGGTTCTCAGTGAATGTAGGTTTGCGGCAGGGGTGTGTGATGTCTCCATGGTTGTTTAATTTGTTTATGGATGGGGTTGTAAGGGAGGTAAATGCAAGAGTCCTGGAAAGAGGGGCAAGTATGAAGTCTGTTGGGGATGAGAGAGCTTGAGAAGTGAGTCAGTTGTTGTTCGCTGATGATACAGCGCTGGTGGCTGATTCATGTGAGAAACTGCAGAAGCTGGTGACTGAGTTTGGTAAAGTGTGTGGAAGAAGAAAGTTGAGAGTAAATGTGAATAAGAGCAAGGTTATTAGGTACAGTAGGGGTGAGGGTCAAGTCAATTGGGAGGTGAGAGTGAATGGAGAAAAACTGGAGGAAGTGAAGTGTTTTAGATATCTGGGAGTGGATCTGTCAGCGGATGGAACCATGGAAGCGGAAGTGGATCATAGGGTGGGGGAGGGGGCGAAAATTTTGGGAGCCTTGAAAAATGTGTGGAAGTCGAGAACATTATTTCGGAAAGCAAAAATGGGTATGTTTGAGGGAATAGTGGTTCCAACAATGTTGTATGGTTGCGAGGCGTGGGCTATGGATAGAGATGTGCGCAGGAGGATGGATGTGCTGGAAATGAGATGTTTGAGGACAATGTGTGGTGTGAGGTGGTTTGATCGAGTAAGTAACGTAAGGGTAAGAGAGATGTGTGGAAATAAAAAGAGCGTGGTTGAGAGAGCAGAAGAGGGTGTTTTGAAATGGTTTGGGCACATGGAGAGAATGAGTGAGGAAAGATTGACCAAGAGGATATATGTGTCGGAGGTGGAGGGAACGAGGAGAAGAGGGAGACCAAATTGGAGGTGGAAAGATGGAGTGAAAAAGATTTTGTGTGATCGGGGCCTGAACATGCAGGAGGGTGAAAGGAGGGCAAGAAATAGAGTGAATTGGAGTCATGTGGTATACAGGGGTTGACGTGCTGTCAGTGGATTGAAGCAAGGCATGTGAAGCGTCTGGGGTAAACCATGGAAAGCTGTGTAGGTATGTATATTTGCGTGTGTGGACGTGTGTATGTACATGTGTATGGGGGGGGGGGGTTGGGCCATTTCTTTCGTCTGTTTCCTTGCGCTACCTCGCAGACGCGGGAGACAGCGACAAAGTATAAAAAAAAAAAAAAAAAAAAAGAATCATAAGCCTTTAATCTCATTGATTCTCTTAGCATCACCTCTTTTTTCAGGCTTCCCTTTTCATATGACTAAATGTTAATGTATAAATGTTAAAAATATTACTTTAGCCATTATCCTTACCCCCAAGGTTTGAACGTGTATCATGCATATTTTATTGCTTCTGTGTGACGATTGGCCACTTGAAGATTGATTGCCTCCTTCTTCCCTTGAACAACTAACCTGGGGAAATATCTTCCTTCTTTTCTCTTTACTTTTTCATATAATGTTTCTCTCTTTAAGAATGTGGTCCATCAGCACGTATGAAGCCCCGACTGATTTTTTTGTTTTGTTTTTGCATTCACCTGAGATTGCCTTGATTGGGGCATATTTTGCCCATGACAAATTGTTCACAAATAGAAGAATTAATTGACCCCACATTTGCTCATATTTACTATTATTGCTGTAAAGGATATTGTTTAATGAAATATAGCTCATGCTTAAATTCATTTCATACACGTTATTATATTCTTTGAATACTACACTAGAACTGCAGAACAAAATCACAATATCCAAAGCTAATGCTTATAGAAATGCAGAGCTTAACTTGAATTTTACCTTTATGTTTTGTTAGGGCATTTGTGATAGAATTTCTTGAATTACCCGCTTCTGCTGTAGGTTGAAATATGCTGTCATTAATGCCTTTGATGGCATTCTATACATTGTAACGACATGCAGCTTCCTAAAATTTTCCCATACACTGGTCAGTGTAGATGAACTTAATAAAAAGGCCTGTACAAGATCTGTGATAATCTATTTAATTGAGTATTTTTGAGTTTTAGTTATGAAAACTGTGAGAAATCAAATGTGTTTGACAAAATATTGGGATCGCATGTATCACTATACTTGACTGTTTTCTTGTAGTACTTCATATATCATGTAGTGGAAAAGCATAAGTTAGAGGGTATACAGTGGACATAACCAGTTTCTCACAGAAGTGAAATGTATCTTGATTAGAAAATATATATTAGTGAATACTATTGATAGAGAGTGAATACTATTAGTGAATACTATTTATAGATATTGCTGAGAGGGGAACTGGAGGGATGTCTGATCATTATCTTGTCGAGGCGAAGGTGAAGATTTGTATAGGTTTTCAGAAAAGAAGAGAGAATGTTAGGGTGAAGAGAGTGGTGAGAGTAAGTGAGCTTGGAAAGGAGACTTGTGTGAGGATGTACTAGGAGAGATTGGGTGCATAATGGAAAAAGTTGAGAGCAAACAACGTAAGGGGGGTAGGGGAGGAATGGGATGTATTTAGGGAAGCAGTGATGGCTTGCACAAAAGATGCTTGTGGCATGAGAAAAGTGGGAGGTGGGCTGATTAGAAAGGGTAGTGAGTGGTGGGATGAAGAAGTAAGATTGTTAGTAAAAGAGAAGAGAGGCTTTTGGACAATTTTTGCAGGGAAGTAGTGTGAACGACTGGAAGATTTATAAAAGAAAGAGGCAGGAGGCCAAGAGAAAGGTGCAAGAGGTGAAAAAGAGGGCAAATGAGAGTTGGGTTGATAGAGTATCATTAAATATTAAGGAGAATAAAAAGATATTTTGGAAAGAGGTAAATAAAGTGCATAAGGCAAGAGAACAAATGGGAACATCAGTGAAGGGGGCTAATGGGGAGGTAATAACAAGTAATGGTGAAATGAGAAGGAGATGGAGTGAGTATTTTGAAGGTTTGTTGAATGTCTTAAATGATAGAGTGGCATACATAGGATGTGGTGGTGGTGTGTGAAGTGAAAGGGTTAGGGAGATGGGTTTGGTAAACAGAGAAGAGGTAGTGAAAGCTTTGCAGAGGATGAAAGCTGGCAAGGCAGCAGGTTTGGATGGTATTGCAGTGGAATTTATTAAAAATGGGGATGACTATGTTGTTGAATAGTTGGTAAGGATATTCAATATATGTATTGTTCATGGTGAAGTGCCTGAGGATTGGCAGAATGCATGCATAGTGCCACTGTACAAAGACAAAAGGGATAAAGGTGCGTGTTCAAATTACAGAGGTATAAGTTTGTTGAGTATTTCTGGGAAATTATATAGGAGGGTATTGATTGAGAGGGTAAAGGCATGTACAGAGCTTCAGATTGGGGAAGAGTAGTGTGTTTTCAGAAGTGGTAGAGGATGCGTGAATCAGGTGTTTGCTTTGAAGAATGTATGTGAGAAATACTTAGAAAAACAAATGGATTTGTATGTAGCATTTATGGATCTGGAGAAGACATGATAGAGTTGATAGAGATGCTTTGTGGAAGGTATTAAGAATATATGGTGTGGGAGGTAAGTTGCTAGAAGCAGTGAAAAGCTTTTATCAAGGATGTAAGGCATGTGTATGAGTTTTGTTTGTGGCAGGGGTACGTGATGTCTCCATGGTTATTTAATTTGTTTATGGTTGGGATTGTTAGGGAGGTGAACGCAAGAATTTTGGAGAGAGGGGCAAGTATGCAGTCTGTCGTGGATGAGAGGGCTTGGGAAGTGAGTCAGTTGTTGTTCGCTGATGATATAGTGCTGATGGCTTATTCAGATGAGAAACTGCAGAAGTTGGTGACTGAGTTTGGTAAAGTGTGTGAAGGAAGAAAGCTGCAGGTAAATGTGAATATGAACAAGGTTATTAGTTTCAGTAGGATTGAGAGACAAGTTAAGTGGGAGGTAAGTTTGAATGAGGAAAAACTGGAGGAAGTGAAGTGTTTTAGATATCTGGGAGTGGATTTAGCAGTAAATGGAACCATAGAAGCGGAATTGAGTCACCGGATGGGGAAGGGGATGAAGGTTCTGGGAGCGTTGAAGAATGTGTGGAAAGCAAGAACGTTATATGGGAGAGCAAAAATGGGTATGTTTGAAGGAATAAAGGTTCCAGTGTTATATGGTTGCAAGACATGGGCTATAGATAGGGTTGTGCGGAGGAGGGTGGATGTCCTCAAACATCTCATTTCCAACACATCCACCCTCCTCCGCCACCATTGCTGTATCATCACCAAACAAACACTGACTCACTTCCCAAGAACTCTCATCCCCAACAGACTGCATACTTGCTACTCTCTCCAAAACTCTGGCATTCACCTCCCTAACAACCCCATCCATAAACAAATTAAACAACCATGGAGACATCACACACCCCTGCCGCAAACCGATATTCACTGGGAATCAATCACTTTCCTCTTCCCACTCATACACATGCCTTACATCCTCGATAAAAACTTATATATATATAGAAGTTTTACATCCTCGATACGAATATATATATATATATATATATATATATATATATATATATATATATATATATATATATATATATATATATATATATATATATATATATGTGAGGAAGTACCAGGAGAGACTGAGTACAGAATGGAAAAAGGTGAGAACAATGGAAGTAAGGGGAGTGGGGGAGGGATGGGATGTATTTAGGGAATCAGTGATGGATTGCGCAAAAGATGCTTGTGGCATGAGAAGAGTGGGAGGTGGATTGATTTTCTAGAAAGGGTAGTGAGTGGTGGGATGAAGAAGTAAGATTATTAGTGAAAGAGAAGAGAGAGGCATTTGGACGATTTTTGCAGGGAAAAAATGCAATTGATTGGGAGATGTATTAAAGATAGAGACAGGAGGTCAAGAGAAAGGTGCAAGAGGTGAAAAAGAGGGCAAATGAGAGTTGGGGTGAGAGAGTATCATTAAATTTTAGGGAGAATAAAAAGATGTTCTGGAAGGAGGTAAATAAAGTGCGTAAGACAAGGGAGCAAATGGGAACTTCAGTGAAGGGCGCAAATGGGGAGGTGATAACAAGTAGTGGTGATGTGAGAAGCAGATGGAGTGAGTATTTTGAAGTTTTGTTGAATGTGTTTGATGATAGAGTGGCAGATATAGGGTGTTTTGGTCGAGGTGGTGTGCAAAGTGAGAGGGTTAGGGAAAATGATTTGGTAAACAGAGAAGAGGTAGTAAAAGCTTTGCGGAAGATGAAAGCCGGCAAGGCAGCAGGTTTGGATGGTATTGCAGTGGAATTTATTAAAAAAGGGGGTGACTGTATTATTGACTGGTTGGTAAGGTTATTTAATGTATGTATGACTCATGGTGAGGTGCCTGAGGATTGGCGGAATGCATGCATAGTGCCATTGTACAAAGGCAAAGGGGATAAGAGTGAGTGCTCAAATTACAGAGGTATAAGTTTGTTGAGTATTCCTGGTAAATTATATGGGAGGGTATTGATTGAGAGGGTCAAGGCATGTACAGAGCATCAGATTGGGGAAGAGCAGTGTGGTTTCAGAAGTGGTAGAGGATGTGTGGATCAGGTGTTTGCTTTGAAGAATGTATGTGAGAAATACTTAGAAAAGCAAATGGATTTGTATGTAGCATTTATGGATCTGGAGAAGGCATATGATAGAGTTGATAGAGATGCTCTGTGGAAGGTATTAAGAATATATGGTGTGGGAGGCAAGTTGTTAGAAGCAGTGAAAAGTTTTTATCGAGGATGTAAGGCATGTGTACATGTAGGAAGAGAGGAAAGTGATTGGTTCTCAGTGAATGTAGGTTTGCGGCAGGGGTGTGTGATGTCTCCATGGTTGTTTAATTTGTTTATGGATGGGGTTGTTAGGGAGGTGAATGCAAGAGTTTTGGAAAGAGGGGCAAGTATGAAGTCTGTTGTGGATGGGAGAGCTTGGGAAGTGAGTCAGTTGTTGTTCGCTGATGATACAGCGCTGGTGGCTGATTCATGTAAGAAACTGCAGAAGCTGGTAACTGAGTTTGGTAAAGTGTGCGAAAGAAGAAAGTTAAGAGTAAATGTGAATAAGAGCAAGGTTATTGGGTACAGTAGGGTTGAGGGTCAAGTCAATTGGGAGGTAAGTTTGAATGGAGAAAAACTGGAGGAAGTAAAGTGTTTTAGATATCTGGGAGTGGATCTGGCAGCGGATGGAACCATGGAAGCGGAAGTGGATCATAGGGTGGGGAAGGGGGCGAAAATCCTGGGAGCCTTGAAGGATGTGTGGAAGTCGAGAACATTATTTCGGAAAGCAAAAATGGGTATGTTTGAAGGAATAGTGGTTCCAACAATGTTGTATGGTTGCGAGGCGTTGGCAATGGATAGAGTTGTGCGCAGGAGGGTGGATGTGCTGGAAATGAGATGTTTGAGGACAATATGTGGTGTGAGGTGGTTTGATCGAGTAAGTAACGTAAGGGTAAGAGAGATGTGTGGAAATGAAAAGAGCATGGTTGAGAGAGCAGAAGAGGGTGTTTTGAAATGGTTTGGTCACATGGAGAGAATGAGTGAGGAAAGATTGACCAAGAGGATATATGTGTCGGAGGTGGAGGGAACGAGGAGAAGTGGGAGACCAAATTGGAGGTGGAAAGATGGAGTGAAAAAGATTTTGTGTGATCAGGGCTTGAACATGCAGGAGGGTGAAAGGAGGGCAAGGAATAGAGTGAATTGGATCGATGTGGTATACTGGGGTTGACGTGCTGTGAGTGGATTGAATCAGGGCATTTGAAGCGTCTGGGGTAAACCATGGAAAGCTGTGTAGGTATGTATATTTGTGTGTGTGGATGTGTATGTATATACATGTGTATGGGGGTGGGTTGGGCCATTTCTTTCGTCTGTTTTCCTTGCGCTACCTCACAAACGCGGGAGACCGGCAAAAAAAAAAAAGAAATATATATATATATATATATATATATATATATATATATATATATATATATATATATATATATATATATATTATTATTATTATTATTATTATTATTATTATTATTATTATTATTATTATTATCATTATTTTGCTTTGGCGCTGTCTCCCGCGTTAGCGAGGTAGCGCAAGGAAACAGACGAAAGAATGGCCCTACCCGCCCACATACACATGTATATACATACACGTCCATACACGCAAATATACATACCTATACATCTCAATGTACACATATATATACACACACAGACATATACATATATACACATGTACATAATTCATACTGTCTGCCTTTATTTGTTCCCATCGCCACCTCGCCACACATGGAATAACAACCCCCTTCCCCCTCTAGGAAAAGACTACAAAGGCCCCATTCGTTCACACTCGGTCTCTAGCTGTCATGTAATAATGCACCGAAACCACTGCTCCTTTTCCACATCCAGGCCCCACACACCTTTCCATGGTTTACCCCAGATGCTTCACATGCCCTGGTTCAATCCAATGACAGCACGTCGACCCCGGTATACCACATCGTTCCAATTCACTCTATTCCTTGCATGCCTTTCACCCTCCTGCATGTTCAGGCCCCGATCACTCAAAATGTTTTTCACTCCATCTTTCCACCTCCAATTTGGTGTCCCACTTCTCCTTGTTCCCTCCACCTCTGACACATAAATCCTCTTGGTCAATCTTTCCTCACTCATTCTCTCCATATGACCAAACCATTTCAAAACACCCTCTTCTGCTCTCTCAACCACACTCTTTTTATTTCCACGCATCTCTCTTACCCTTACAATACTCACTCGATCAAACCACCTCACACCACATATTGTCCTCAAACATCTCATTTCCAGCACATCCACCCTCCTGCGCACAACTCTGTCCATAGCCCACGCCTCGCAACCATACAACATTGTTGGAACCACTATTCCTTCAAACATACCCATTTTTGCTTTCCGAGATAATGTTCTCGACTTCCACACATTCTTCAAGGCTCCCAGAATTCTTGCCCCCTCCCCCACCCCGTGATTCACTTCCCCTTCCATGGTTCCATCCGCTGCCAGATCGACTCCCAGATATCTAAAACACTTTACTTCCTCCAGTTTTTCTCCATTCAAACTTACCTCCTAATTGACTTGACCCTCAACCCTACTGTACCTAATAATCTTGCTCTTATTCACAGTTACTCTTAACTTTCTTCTTTAACTCACTTTACCAAACTCAGTCACCAGCTTCTGCAGTTTCTTACATGAATCAGCCACCAGCGCTGTATCATCAGCGAACAACAACTGACTCACTTCCCAAGCTCTCTCATCCACAACAGACTGCATACTTGCCCCTCTTTCCAAAACTCTTGCATTTACCTCCCTAACAACCCCATCCATAAACAAATTAAACAACCATGGAGACATCACTGATCCCTGCCGCAAACCTACATTCACTGAGAACCAATCACTTTCCTCTCTTCCTACATGTACACGTGCCTTACATCCTTGATAAAAACTTTTCACTGCTTCTAACAACTTGCCTCCCACACCATATATTCTTAATACCTTCCACAGAGCATCTCTATCTACTCTATCATATGCCTTTTCCAGGTCCATAAATGCTACACACAAATCCATTTGTTTTTCTAAGTATTTCTCACATACATTCTTCAAAGCAAACACCTGACCCACTCATCCTCTACCACTTCTGAAACCACACTGCTCTTCCCCAATCTGATGCTCTGTACATACCTTGACCCTCTCAATCAATACCCTCCCATATAATTTCCCAGGAATACTCATCAAACTTATACCTCTGTAATTTGAGCACTCACTCTTAGCACTCACTTTTATCCCCTTTGCCTTTGTACAATGGCACTATGCAAGCATTCCGCCAATCCTCAGGCACTCACCATGAATCATACATACATTAAATAACCTTACCAACCAGTCAACAATACAGTCACCCCCTTTTTTAACAAATTCCACTGCAATACCATCCAAACCTGCTGCCTTGCCGGCTTTCATCTTCCGTAAAGCTTTTACCACCTCTTCTCTATTTACCAAATCATTTTCCCTAACCCTCTCACTTTGCACACCACCTCGACCAAAACACCCTATATCTGCCACTCTATCATCAAACACATTCAACAAACCTTCAAAATACTCACTCCATCTCCTTCTCACATCACCACCAATTGTTATCACCTCCCCATTAGCCCCCTTCACTGAAGTTCCCATTTGCTCCCTTGTCTTCCGAACTTTATTTACCTCCTTCCAAAACATCTTTTTATCTTCCCTGAAATTTAATGATACTCTCTTGCCCCAACTCTCATTTGCCCTGTTTTTCACTTCTTGCACCTTTCTCTTGACCTCCTGCCTCTCTCTTTTATACATCTCCCACTCATTTGCACTTTTTCCCTGCAAAGATCGTCCAAATGCCTCTCTCTTCTCTTTCACTAATAATCTTACTTCTTCATCCCCCCACTCACTACCTTTTCTAATCAACCCACCTCCCACGATTCTCATGCCACAAGCATCTTTTGCGCAATCCATCACTACTTCCGTAAATACATCCCATTCCTCCCCCACTCCCCTTACCTCCTTTGTTCTCACCTTTTTCCATTCTGTACTCAGTCTCTCTTGGTACTTCCTCACACAAGTCTCCTTCTCAAGCTCACTTACTCTCACAACTCTTTTCACCCCAACATTCTCTCTTCTTTTCTGAAACCCCCCACAAATCTTCACCTTCGCCTCAACAAGATAATGATCAGACATCCCTCCAGTTGCACCTCTCAGTATATTAACATCCAAAAGTCTCTCTTTCGCGCGTCTATCAATTAACACGTAATCCAATAACGCTCTCTGGCCATCTCTCCTACTTACATGCGTATACTTATGTATATCTCGCTTTTTAAACCAGGTATTCCCAATCACCAGTCCTTTTTCAGCACATAAATCTACAAGCTCTTCACCATTTCCATTTACAACACTGAACACTCCATGTATACCAATTATTCCCTCAACTGCCCCATTACTCACCTTTGCATTCAAATCACCCATCACTATAACCCGGTCTTGTGCATCAAAACCACTAACACACTCATTCAGTTGCTCCCAAAACACTTGCCTCTCATGATCTTTCTTCTCATGCCCAGGTGCATATGCACCAATAATGACCCATCTCTCTCCATCAACTTTATATATATATATATATATATATATATATATATATATATATATATATATATATATATATATATTTTTTTTTTTTTTTTGCCGTTGTCTCCCGCGTTTGCGAGGTAGCGCAAGGAAACAGACGAAAGAAATGGCCCAACCCACCCCCATACACATGTATATACATACGTCCACACACGCAAATATACATACCTACACAGCTTTCCATGGTTTACCCCGAGACGCTTCACATGCCCTGATTCAATCCACTCACAGCACGTCAACCCCGGTATACCACATCGATCCAATTCACTCTATTCCTTGCCCTCCTTTCACCCTCCTGCATGTTCAGGCCCCGATCACACAAAATCTTTTTCACTCCATCTTTCCACCTCCAATTTGGTCTCCCACTTCTCCTCATTCCCTCCACCTCCGACACATATATCCTCTTGGTCAATCTTTCCTCACTCATTCTCTCCGTGTGACCAAACCATTTCAAAACACCCTCCTCTGCTCTCTCAACCACACTCTTTTTATTTCCACACATCTCTCTTACACTTACATTACTTACTCGATCAAACCACCTCACACCACACATTGTCCTCAAACATCTCATTTCCAGCACATCCATCCTCCTGCGCACAACTCTATCCATAGCCCACGCCTCGCAACCATACAACATTGTTGGAACCACTATTCCTTCAAACATACCCATTTTTGCTTCCCGAGATAATGTTCTCGACTTCCACACATTCTTCAAGGCTCCCAGGATTTTCGTCCCCTCCCCCACCCTATGATCCACTTCCGCTTCCATGGTTCCATCCGCTGCCAGATCCACTCCCAGATATCTAAAACACTTTACTTCCTCCAGTTTTTCTCCATTCAAACTTACCTCCCAATTGACTTGACCCTCAACCCTACTGTACCTAATAACCTTGCTCTTATTCACATTTACTCTTAACTTTCTTCTTTCACACACTTTACCAAACTCAGTCACCAGCTTCTGCAGTTTCTCACATGAATCAGCCTCCAGCGCTGTATCATCAGCGAACAACAACTGACTCACTTCCCAAGCTCTCTCATCCTCAACAGACTTCATACTTGCCCCTCTTTCCAAAACTCTTGCATTCACCTCCCTAACAACCCCATCCATAAACAAATTAAACAACCATGGAGACATCACACACCCCTGCCGCAAACCTACATTCACTGAGAACCAATCACTTTCCTCTCTTCCTACACGTACACATGCCTTACATCCTCGATAAAAACTTTTCACTGCTTCTAAGAACTTGCCTCCCACACCATATATTCTTAATACCTTCCACAGAGCATGTCTGTGAACTCTATCATATGCCTTCTCCAGATCCATAAATGCTACATACAAATCCATTTGCTTTTCTAAGTATTTCTCACATACATTCTTCAAAGCAAACACCTGATCCACACATCCTCTACCACTTCTGAAACCACACTGCTCTTCCCCAATCTGATGCTCTGTACATGCCTTGACCCTCTCAATCAATACCCTCCCATATAATTTACCAGGAATACTCAACAGACTTATACCTCTGTAATTTGAGCACTCACTCTTATCCCCTTTGCCTTTGTACAATGGCACTATGCACGCATTCCGCCAATCCTCAGGCACCTCACCATGAGTCATACATACATTAAATAACCTTACCAACCAGTCAATAATACAGTCACCCCCTTTTTTAATAAATTCCACTGCAATACCATCCAAACCTGCTGCCTTGCCGGCTTTCATCTTCCGCAAAGCTTTTACTACCTCTTCTCTGTTTACCAAATCATTTGGACGATTTTTGCAGGTAAAAAATGCAATTGAATGGGAGATGTGTAAAAGAAAGAGACAGGAGGTCAAGAGAAAGGTGCAAGAGGTGAAAAAGAGGGTAAATGAGAGTTGGGGTGAGAGAGTATCAATAAAGTTTAGTGAGAATAAAAAGATGTTCTGGAAGTAGGTAAATAAAGTGCGTAAGACAAGGGAGCAAATGGGAACTTCAGTGAAGGGCGCAAATGGGGAGGTGATAACAAGTAATGGTGATGTGAGAAGGAGATGGAGTGAGTATTTTGAAGGTTTGTTGAATGTGTTTGATGATAGAGTGGCAGATATAGGGTGTTTTGGTCGAGGTGGTGTGCAAAGTGAGAGGGTTAGGGAAAATATATATATATATATATATATATATATATATATATATATATATATATATATATATATATATATATATATATATATATGTATATATATATATATATATATATATATATATATATATATATATATATATATATATATATATATATATATATATATATATATTTTTTTTTTTTTTTTTTTTATACCCTGTCGCTGTCTCCCGCGTTTGCGAGGTAGCGCAAGGAAAACAGACGAAAGAAATGGCCCAACCCCCCCCCCCATACACATGTATATACATACGTCCACACACGCAAATATACATACCTACACAGCTTTCCATGGTTTACCCCAGACGCTTCACATGCCCTGCTTCAATCCACTGACAGCACGTCAACTCCGGTATACCACATCGCTCCAATTCACTCTATTCCTTGCCCTCCTTTCACCCTCCTGCATGCTCAGGCCCCGATCACACAAAATCTTTTTCACTCCATCTTTCCACCTCCAATTTGGTCTCCCTCTTCTCCTTGTTCCCTCCACCTCCGACACATATATCCTCTTGGTCAATCTTTCCTCACTCATCCTCTCCATGTGCCCAAACCACTTCAAAACACCCTCTTCTGCTCTCTCAACCACGCTCTTTTTATTTCCACACATCTCTCTTACCCTTACGTTACTCACTCGATCAAACCACCTCACACCACACATTGTCCTCAAACATCTCATTTCCAGCACATCTAAACTGTTTCTTACATTTTTCATATGTATATATATGTATGTGTGTGTGTGTATATGTGCGTATGTATGTGTATGTGTGTGTATGTGTATATGTATATATATATGTATCTTATCCCTGGGGATAGGGGTGAAAGAATACTTCCCACGTATTCCTCGCGTGTCGTAGAAAGCGACTAGAGGGGACGGGAGCGGGGGGCCAGAAATCCTCCCCTCCTTGTATTAACTTTCTAAAATGGGAAATATATATATATATATATATATATATATATATATATATATATATATATATATATATATATATATATATATATATATATATATATATATATATATTTTTTTTTAAAACTATTCGCCATTTCCCGCATTAGCGAGGTAGCGCTAAGAACAGAGGACTGGGCCTTTTTTGGAATATCCTCACCTGGCCCCCCTCTGTTCCTTCTTTTGGAAAATTTAAAAAAAAAAACGAGTGGGGAGGAATTCCAGCCCCCCGCTCCCTCCCCTTTTAGTCGCCTTCTACGACACGCACGGAATACGTGGGAAGTATTCTTAAACCCCTATCCCCAGGGATAATATATATATATATATATATATATATATATATATATATATATATATATATATATATATATATATATATATATATATATATATATATATATATATATATATGTATATTATCATTTTTGCTTTGTCGCTGTCTCTTGCGTTTGCGACGTATCGCAAGGAAACACGAAAGAAATGGCCCAACCCACCCTCACACACATGTATATACATACACGTCCACACACGGAAATATACATACCCATACATCTCAATGTACACATATATATATACACACAGACACATACATATATACACATGCACACAATTCACACTGTCTGCCTTTATTCATTTCCATCGCCACCTCACCACACATGGAATAACATCCCCCTCACCCCTCATGTGTGCGAGGTAGCGCTAGGAAAAGACAACAAAGGCCCCATTCGTTTACACTCGGTCTCTAGCTGTCATGCAATACTGCCCGAACCACAGCTTTTTATTTTAATAAATTCCACTGCAATACCATCCAAACCTGCTGCCATGCCGGCTTTCATCTTCCGCAAAGCTTTTACTACCTCTTCTCTGTTTACAAATCATTTTCGCTAACCCTCTCACTTTACACACCACCTCGACCAAAACACCCTATATCTGCCACTCTACCATCAAACACATTCAACAAACCTTCAAAATACTCACTCCATCTCCTTTTCACATCACCACTACTTGTTATCACCTCCCCATTAGCCCCCTTCACTGAAGTTCCCATTTGCTCCCTTGTCTTACGCACTTTATTTACCTCCTTCCAGAACATCTATTTATTCTCCCTAAAATTTAATGATACTCTCTCACCCCAACTCTCATATATATATATATATATATATATATATATATATATATATATATATATATATATATATATATATATATATATATATATATATATATATATTTTTTTTTTTTTTTTTTTCAAACTATTCGCCATTTCCTGCGTTAGCGAGGTAGCATTAAGAACAGAGAACTGGGCCACTGAGGGAATATCCTCACCTGGCCCCCTTCTCTGTTCCTTCTTTTGGAAAATTAAAAAAAATTGAGAGGGGAGGATTTCCAGCCCCCCGCTCCCTCCCCTTTTAGTCGCCTTCTACGACACGCAGGGAATACGTGGGAAGTATTCTTTCTCCCCTATCCCCAGGGATAATATATATATATATATATATATATATATATATATATATATATATATATATATATATATATATATATATATATATATACATATTTTTTTTTTTTTTTTGCTTTGTCGCTGTCTCCCGCGTTTGCGAGGTAGCGCAAGGAAACAGACGAAAGAAATGGCCCAACCCACCCCCATACACATGTATATACATACGTCCACACACGCAAATATAAATACCTACACAGCTTTCCATGGTTTACCCCAGACGCTTCACATGCCCTGATTCAATCCACTGACAGCACGTCAACCCTGGTATACCACATCGATCCAATTCACTCTATTCCTTGCCCTCCTTTCACCCTCCTGCATGTTCAGGCCCCGATCACACAAAATCTTTTTCACTCCATCTTTCCACCTCCAATTTGGTCTCCCACTTCTCCTCGTTCCCTCCACCTCCGACACATATATCCTCTTGGTCAATCTTTCCTCACTCATTCTCTCCATGTGACCAAACCATTTCAAAACACCCTCTTCTGCTCTCTCAACCACGCTCCTTTTATTTCCTTACATCTCTCTTACCCTTACGTTACTTACTCGATCAAACCACCTCACACCACACATTGTCCTCAAACATCTCATTTCCAGCACATCCATCCTCCTGCGCACAACTCTATCCATAGCCCACGCCTCGCAACCATACAACATTGTTGGAACCACTATTCCTTCAAACATACCCATTTTTGCTTTCCGAGATAATGTTCTCGACTTCCACACATTCTTCAAGGCCCCCAGGATTTTCGCCCCCTCCCCCACCCTATGATCCACTTCCGCTTCCATGGTTCCATCCGCTGCTAGATCCACTCCCAGATATCTAAAATACTTTACTTCCTCCAGTTTTTCTCCATTCAAACTTACCTCCCAATTGACTTGATCCTCAACCCTACTGTACCTAATAACCTTGCTCTTATTCACATTTACTCTTAACTTTCTTCTTTCACACACTTTACCAAACTCAGTCACCAGCCTCTGCAGTTTCTCACATGAATCAGCCACCAGCGCTGTATCATCAGCGAACAACAACTGACTCACTTCCCAAGCTCTCTCATCCCCAACAGACTTCATACTTGCCCCTCTTTCCAAAACTCTTGCATTCACCTCCCTAACAACCCCATCCATAAACAAATTAAGCAACCATGGAGACATCACACACCCCTGCCGCAAACCTACATTCACTGAGAACCAATCACTTTCCTCTCTTCCTACATGTACACATGCCTTACATTCCCAAAATAACTATTCACTGCTTCTAACATACATATATGTATACGTTGATATGTATAGGTATGTATATGTGCGTGTGGGGACGTGTATGTATATACATGTTTATGTGGGTGCGTTGGGCCATTCTTTCTTCTGTTTCATTACGCTACCTCGTCGCGGGAGACAGTAACATAGTATAATGAATAAATGATAAAATGTATAATTATGTATATATTCATGTATATGTGCATGTATACACTTATATGTATATATATGTATGTGAGTGGATATGTTTTTCTTTGTTTCTTGGCACTACCCTACTGATGCAGAAAATGCCGATCAAGTTTGAAAAAATGAAAAAGCTGCTAGTGAGAACATCATTAGAGAACTGGGTCTCAAAGAGAAGTAGATATTAGGATAGATACTTGACAGATGGTGTTCAACAGAAGCGAGGCTACCAGAGACACCATGAATGTTGGTATAGGGAAGAAAAAGAAGGAAGGTCTAACAGAGAGGGAAAGTTCGGGGGAGAGGTTGGTACTACTAGTGTCTGAGCTCTCCTTATTTTCAGTAGAGTCAGGCAGAAACCCAGAGATTCTTATCACTCCATGATGCCTTTAGTGCCTCACCCTTAACAGGCCACTGGCAGAGGGCAACTCTAGTATAGTGTTTGCAGAGGCTCCTACCTAATATTCCTACTGACTACTACCAAATGCTCCCGCCTAAAGTTCCAACTTACTAATTTTAGCTGATGCTCCTGCCTACTACTTCTGTCTCATGCTCCTACCATTTTGTCAAAGGGCATTTCTTGCATAGTGCTTACCACAGGAAAATCTAGAGTGAATTAAGTGTTATCAGGTGTTTTGTATGACAAGGAGAGATTACGTTTGTGGACAGAATACCAGTACTCCACGTATGGATCAAGCAGGAAGAAGAGACAGCTACCTGGGTCAGAGGAGTGCAACTTGACAATCACTAATGTGCTGGCTCACTATGCAGCCATCACTAAACTTCCTAATACCTAGGTGGGTAGTACTGGTGATATACCTCCTGAAGTGACTTAAGAGTTGCTTAGTATTCAAATGATAAAACTCATACAAGAAGAAGAAAGAGATACAAGTTTGTTGAGTGTACATGATAGGTTAAATGGAAAATGATGATTATGAGGGTAGTGGTATGCACATAGCTTTAGATTTTGGAGGCTTCAGGAATAGTTACGGATGTGGGGATTAGATGTTTGCTTTGAAGAATGTAAGCAAGAAGTACTTAGAGAAACAGAATGATTTGTATGTGGTGTGTATGGATCTGGGGAAAATGTATGATAGGGTTGATAAAGATACTCTTTGGAAGGTATTACGAATATATAGTCTGGGAGGAAAGCTGCTAGAAGCAGTGAAGAGTTTCTGTAAAGAGGGAAAGATGTGTGTGTGTGTATGTGTGTGTGACTAGGAAGAGAGAAAGGTGAGTGGTTTCAGATGATGGTTCTGTAATAGGGGGTATGATGTCACCATGGCTGTTTAAGTTGCTTACGGATATGATGGTGAGGGAGGTGATTGCAAAGGTCTTTGAGAGATGGACAGGTATGCAGTCTTTCATGGGTGAGGGGTATTTTGGGAGGTGAGTCAGTTGTTGTTTGCTGTTGACATGACACTTTTAGTAGATTTGAGTGAGAAACTGCAGAGGTTGGTTTCTGAGTTTGGGAGAATGTGTGAAAGGAGAAAGTTGAGCATAAATATGAATAAAAGCAAGGTTATTAGGTTTAGAAATGGAAAGAGACAGGATAGTAGGGGTGTGACTTTGAATGGCGGAGGAAGTGAAGTGCTTTTAGATTGAAACACTTGGGAGTTGACATGGCAGTGAATGGAACCATTGTAGCTTATGTGAGTTATATGGTAGGTGAGGGGGGGGGGAAGTCCTGTAAGAATTGTGTTGAAATTGAGGTCTCGATCTGGGAGGGCAAAGATGGGCATGTTTGAGGATGTAATAGTCCTAACAGTATTCAATGGACGTGAGGTATGGGCTATAGATGAGGGTGTATGAAATTAGGTGATTCGTAGGATATGAAATGTTTAGGGACAGTATGTGGTGTGTGGAAAGTTGATTGAGAAATGCTATGGTAATAGGTGAGGTAACAGTAGTATGTTTGAGAGAAGTGAAGATATGATATGGTTTGAGTATATGGAGAGAATAAGTGAGGAAAGGTTGACAAAGAGGGTATAAATGTTAAAGTTGGAGTGAGGGCAAGAAGAAGGGGAGACAGAAATTGGGGTGGAAGGTTGGAGTAAGAAAGGTTTTGATTGCTTAGGGCATGGATATGCATGAAGCTGTGAGGCATGCTCAGGATAGAGTGTATTTGAGTGATATGGTATACAGGGGGCAACATCAACTGAACCTAGGCATATGAAGTGGTCAGGGGAAACAAAGGGGGGCTCTGGTTTTAGGGCATTCCTCAGGACAGCTACAAGGTGGATGTGAGTGAATGAGGCCATGTCTTCATCTGTGCCTGGCACTGTCTCAGTTACATGGGAAACTGTAAATGAGTATGAATAAGCCATTATATAATGCTTGATTATTGAGAAATAGTGTACCTTTAAATACCATAGCATTTTTAGTTTTAAGGAAAGAAAATATAAAGAATTTGAAGGAAAACGTTTTCAAATCTGCCTCAGTTATAACTTCTTTTGTTATTCAAGCCAGTACTCTGATTTTCAAATGTTGTAACTGCAAAAGGTATAATCTGAGCCATGAAATGGGCCTCCCAGTAATAGCATTGTTAAGTAGTAAAGATACAAGTTAGTAATGATTTTTTTTTCACACAAAGACATGGGCAGTGGCAGTTTGTATAAAGTAGGGAGGTTCACTGGAGCAAAAGTTGTCACAGCATGCTGCATCCTGCAGTTCTATTTAAGTCAAAACAAAATAGGGGGCTGATCCCCCTGACCCCCGTGTGCCACTGCCACTGAAAGAGCAGTGAATACTGTATCCAAACCAATTTACCTTATTGTATCTTTATTTAACCCTTTAACTAGACCTAATATAAATCTGCATTGCATAGTAAAGAGGACATCTTATAGATGTAAAATCTGGTTTTCATGGTGATGATTCAAATTTTTCAGCTGATCTGTGGTGGTGTTACTAGATGCCTAAGGCTTCCATATACAATAATCACACTTGTGAGTTTTAAAGTTAACCTTCAACCATGTTCTGGGGAAAATGTTACAGTAAACTGCTAGATGTAGATGACATCAAGCATTATTTGCTCCATTATGATGTGGAGTCTAGCAATGAATATAAAAAGAAAAAAGTACATGAAAACTACATAACAAGATGGGAACAGTCAAGACTTGTCAACACCAGACTGTATGTCATCTCGCCTCCCACCAGAAGTTTTCTATCCCGGCCTGGGAAAGTTGAGGGCTTTTTCAATTGTTTCTTTGTTATGTTCTTATTTCTATATGATGTTCTTTCATTTCGTAAGAGATTTCGTTTTCCCTTGATTTGAAAATAATATTTTTCATGAGCATAAGGAAATTTATGTGCCTGTTTAAGTTGAACTTGCACTGAAAGTTGGTCTAAATGAATATGAAATTGCACTAAGATGTATTAAATGTGCATACTGTATTTCATGGGCATGATCCCAGAACCCCAAAGCTGAACTTCATACCATTGCTTCTGGTACGATTATTCTGGACAATGCCTCAAAGATATACTGCCAATGGAAATTTTTTTTTTTGCATATGTATATAGAATAATACTTTGTTTTGATATGAAGATAACTGCCTACATCTATAATTTGAACATTACTTTTGTTGAAATGATTGTATTTATCAGAATATCAAATCCTCCCCTCTTGTTTTTTTTTTTTTTCAAAGAAGGAACAGAGAAGGGAGGGGGCCAGATGGGGATTTCCCTCAAAGGCCCAGTCCTCTGTTCTTAACGCTACCTTGCTAACGCGGGAAATGGCGAATTGTATGAAAGAAAGATATAGAATAATACTTTGTTTTGATATGAAGATAACTGCCTACATCTATATTTGAACATTACTTTTGTTGAATTGATTGTATTTATCAGAATATCAAAGTTAATCAAGTTTTCATCCAGCATCATAAGTATGACATGACTGCTCATTTATGGTCCAGGTTTGATAAATGTGATACATAGTGAGAACAGTTTATAAGATAGCTCTCTCTTGCAGCTGCAGAATGAAATCGCCTTGCAAGACTAGATCAGAGCAGGAACTGCCAATATCTAGTGGAAAGATAACATTTCCAAATGAGAATTGTTGGAAACTTCATTCACAGGTGGATCATCTCCAGGTACATATGCCTTTGCACAGTGCTCAGGAACATATTTGCTGTACTGAATGTGGGAAACCATTTTCAAGTAAGAGAAATCTTCAGAAACATGTCATCCTGCACTGTAAAGTGAAAGAATTTAGATGTGATGAATGTGGGAAAGTCTATTCATGTAAGAATGATGTTACGAGCCATATGCTCATTCACAGTGATGTGAAGATTTTTGAATACAATGAATGTGGGAAACTTTTTATGCAAAAGTATCTTCTTCAAGAACATTTGCTTATTCATGGTGATGTGAAAAAACTTGAATGTGATGAATGTGGAAAATTGTTTTTGCAGAAACGTGATCTTCAAGAACATTTACTTGTGCATAGTGGTGTGAAAGAATTTGAATGTTATGAATGTGGGAGATTGTCTTTACGGAGACCTGGTCTTCAAGAACATATGCTTTTACACAGTGGTGTGAAGAAGTTTGGATGGGATGAATGTGGGAAACTGTTTTTGCGGAGATCAGAACTTTCACAACATTTGATGAGGCATAATGGTGTGATAAAGTTTAGATGTAATGAATGTGGAAAATTTTATTTGCAGAAACATGAATTTCATCATTATTTGCTCCGGCATAATGGTGTGAAAAAGTTCAGTTGTGACCAATGTGGTAAATTGTTTTTACTGAAAAGTTATCTTCAGTGACATCTGCTTATACACAATGGTATAAAGAATTTTAGATGTGATATTTGTGGGAAACAGTTTTTGCATAGAGGCCATCTTCAGCGACATTTGCCAGTTCATAGTGGCGTGAAAAATTTTGAATGTGCTAAATGTGGAAAACTGTTTTTGCGGAAAAATAATTTTCGCGAACATTATCATGTGCATATTGATGTAAATGATGCGAAGAAGTTTAAGTTCGATGAGTGTGGTAAACTGTTTTTACGGAAATGTTATCTCTCGAAACATTTGCATTTGCATATTGGTGTGAAAAAATTCGGGTGTGATGAATGTGGGAAACTGTTTTTGCAGAAATGTGATCTTAGTGGACATTTGTTTGTGCATGGTGTGAAATAGTTTGGATGTGATGAATGTGGTAAACTTTTTTTTTTTTTTTTTAACGTGTACTTTTGCAACATTTATCTGTGCACAGTGGTGTGAAAAAGTTTGGATATGATGAATATGGGAAACTATTTATTTGGAAAATTGAACTTTCGAGCATTTGCATGTACTCAGTAGAGTGAAAAAATTTGAATGTGATGAATGTGGGAAACTGTTTTTGAGGAAAAGGGAACTTCGGCTACATTCACCTGTGCACAGTGATGTGAAAAAATTTGGGTGCACTGAATATGGGAAATTGTTTTTGCGCAAAGATCATATTTAGTGACATCTGCTTATGCATAGTGCCGTAAAACTGTTTGGATGTGATGTTTGATATAGTGGTGTTAATTTGTTTTTATTTGAATATCACACGAATCTCCCCCCCCCCCTTTTTTTTTTTTTTTTTTTACACCACATCCCTTTTGAAGTCAATACTGATGTTACCTAGAATAAACAATGTTTAGGCTACTCCAGGAATATCAATACCCCGCACTGTGGACACTATATGCTGTAAAAAGTTGAACATCATCAGCATTTGTTTGGACATTGTAGCAAAAAAAGTTGCAGTTTTCTTTTGAATTTGCAGTACTGTTGTGCTGTCTCTGTAATGGCACTGGCAGCCTTTCCAGTAATTTGAATGTTATGCAGACTTTAAAGCCTCTTAAATCACACCATACTTGTACCAGAACTTCCCTAAAGTTGTCTCTCCTGCTTCACACTTTCTGTCATTATTTGATCACTAGGCCTTCATGATAATCTTAGTCATCATTAGCATGCTCCCCTGTTTCTGGCATTCTATCAGAAACTTAAAAAGTTCTGCATATGTTCCGTCGCATCACTCCTCGTATGGCGTAACTGAACTGAAATGTATTTTCTCTTTTTGACTCCATCCTTTGGTCTTCCCCTTTTTTTGTCCTCCACTTCTGATATGGCATTCCTCTTTGTCAACCCCTCCCTTCCCATTCTCTCCAAATGTTCAAAACATTTCAGTTCACCCACTATAGTTCTCTAAACCATACTCTGCTTCTTAACACACCTCTCTCTTACCCAATCATTTCTCACTCATTCAGTTCTCACACTACAGACATTTCATTTCCAGTATGTCACCCTCTTCTGTTCATTCTCATGTAGAGCCTATGCCTTGCGTCCACGTGATACAGATAGAACTACTGTACAGGTACACCATCGAATTTCTGGCAACTGATGGTTCGGTACCCCTTTTAGTCCGGACAAAATTACATGAGGAACTTGAAATTACTGCAGCCACCAGACTAGTTCATTGGGTGGCCACAGATGACGTTGTGTGTAGGGCGCGCTTATTTACCTTCTTTGCACTTGCTGGTGGTGATACTACAATGTTGAGAGATTCCTAGCTTATTTTGCTTAAATTTAACCCTAGCTATGGCTTCTAAAACATATGAAAGTGTCAGTCGTGGTGCCAAACGTAATCACCAGTCCATATCGATCCAAGATAAAGTAGAACTGTTGAAAAATATGGACCGTGACGTTTTGGTGCGTAAGCTGTGTGACATCTATAGTATTGGTTCATCAACTGTTTATGATATAAAGAAGCAAAGGGAGAAATATTGAAATGCTCTGCAAACGGCGATTCCAAGAAGCTAATGATGATAAGAAAAACTATGAAAAATGGTAAGAGTACTGAGCATGATCGGGTGATGATGGAATGTTTTCGACAGCGTCGGAGTGATGGAGTAGAGTTGTCAGGTCGCATGATAGTGGACCATGCTGAGTTGTGCCATAAAGAACTTAAATTACAACATGAGCCTGACTATAGTGATTCAAGAAGTGTCATGGAATTTCCATGAATAAAGTGTGCAGAGAAAAGCGGTCTGCAAACCATAAAGGAGCTGCTGAGTATATGGATGAATTTGGGAAACTTGTAGCTGACAAGCACCTCAGTCCTTGCAGATGAAACTCTAACAACAGAAGACGAAGAGACCCCACAGGATTCAAACAATCTAAGGACAGACATAACATCTTAGGGTGCTCAGACATTTAATATTTGTTGAATTTAAATTTCTAGCAGTCCATGGTATGCTTTAGACACATGGGAGATGTATGATTAGTGGGTTAGAGGTGTGTTGATGAATTATTCTTTCGTGACCATGGTTGGTCCAGCAAAATGGTTAATCCGGCAAGGCTTTAGAACCAAGATTACCGGAAAATCGGTGGTATACATGTATCTTCAGACATGCCCAGCATTCCACCCACAATAAAAAAAAAAAGAATATTAATAGATAAAAAAATAAAAAAGACCCCTTCTTCCACACATTCCACATACCCCTAGGACAGGGTTCCCAATCTTTTTGTTCCTCTGTTCCCCTTGGGCATTGTAACAGGTTCCCATGTACCTCTAAAAATCAAGGATCAAAAATTGATTAAATTGTGTTGATTTTATATTATTATGAAATCAGTAAGAGACTATATAATAATTCTAAACTGATTTGTAACGAGTGGTGTGTATTGCTTATGTTGTACTTTACTGATGGTGTACACTGTACAGCGGCGTACACCATTTTTACATTCTTAGACCCCTTGTGAACCCCTTGAAAAGTGCAAATGTATCCCTAGGGGTACATGTACCCCAAGTTGAAACCCTTGCCATAGGATCTAATTCCTCACCCACCATATAACATGCTTCAGCCCCAATGGATCTATCCTCTGCTATGTCTATTTCCTGCTATCTAAAACACCTCACTTCCTCCAGGTTTTCTCCATTGCAACTCACTCCCCAAGTAACCTGTCTTTCTTTAGTACTGAACCAGTAACCTTGCTTTTATTCACACTTGCTCTCAAACACTCTCATTTCACACACACTCCCAAACTCAAAGACCAACTTCTGCCCCTTCTCCCTTGAATCCGCCACCATGGCCATTTCATCAACAAACAATAACTGACTCACCTCCCAAGCCTTTGTCCAAGATCCTTGCATTCACCTCTCTCACCACCCCATCCACAATGAAATTAAGCAGCCATCACATCACAGACATCACACCACTGCTACAAGCCCACCTTCACCTTGAACCATTCACCCTCCCTTATTCCTACTCATACACATGCCTTACTCTCTTGATAAATTCTTCACTGCCTCTAGCATCTTTCCTATCACACCACATTCATAATATCTTTCACAGAGGATTTCTATCAGTGCTGTCAGATGCTTTCTCCACATCCATAATTGCCATATACAGATTTTCCTTCAAAGCAAACACCTGGTCTTCACATCCTCTGTCACTCCTGAAACCACTGACGTTACTTCTCCCGAGTCTGAAGCTCTGTGCATGCCAGCACATATTTAATCACCACTATTCCATACAGTTTACCAGGTACACTCAACATTTTGATATCACTAATTTATATAATCACTTTTACCGCTATTGCCTTTATCCATTAGCATTATACATGCATTATGCCAATCCTCAGGCACCTCACCATTAGCCATTATTATTATTATCATTATTTATTATTATACTTTGTCGCTGTCTCCCGCATTAGCGAGGAAGCGCAAGGAAACAGACAAAACAATGGCCAAACCCACCCACATACACATGTATATACATACACGTCCAGACACGCACACATACATACCTAAACATCTCAACGTATGCATATATATACACACACAGACATATACATATATACATATGTACCTAATTCATACTGTCTGCCCTTATTCATTCCTGTCACCACCCCGTCACACATGAAATAACAATCTCCTCCCGCATGTACGCGAGGTAGCGCTAGGAAAAGATAACAAAGGCCACATTCGTTCACACTCAGTCTCTAGCTGTCATGTATAATGCACCGAAACCATCGCTCCCTTTCCACATTCAGGCCCCACAGAACTTTCCGTGGTTTACCCCAGACGCTTCACATGCCCTGGTTCAATCCATTGACAGCACATCAACCCTGGTATACCACATCGTTCCAGCTCACTCTATTCCTTGCAAGCCTTTCACCCTCCTGTATTTTTAGGCCCTGATCACTCAAAATCTTTTTCACTCCATCTTTCCACCTCCAATTTGGTCTCCCTCTTCTCGTCCCCTCCACCTCTGACACATATATCGTCTTTGTCAATCTTTCCTCACTCAGTCTCTCCATGTGACCAAACTACTTCAAAACTCCCTCTTCTGCTCTATCATCCACACTCTTTTTATTACCACACATCTCTCTTACCTTTTCATTACTTACTCGATCAAACCACCTCACACCACATATTGTCCTCAAACATCTCATTTCCAGACATCCACCCTCCTCCGCACAACTCTATCTATAGCCCACGCCTCGCAACCATATAACATTGTTGGAACCACTATTCCTTCAAACTTACCCATTTTTGCTTTCCAAGATAACGTTCTCGACTTCTCTACACATTCTTCAACGCTCCCAGAACTTTTGCCCCCTCCCCCACCCTATGACTCACCTCAGCTTCCATGGTTCCATCCGCTGTCAAATCCACTCCCAGATATCTAAAACACTTCACTTCCTTCAGTTTTTCTCCATTCAAACTTACCTCCCAACTGACTTGACCTTCAACCCTACTGTACCTAATAACCTTGCTCTTATTCACATTTACTCTCAACTTTCTTCTTTCACACACTTTACCAAACTCAGTCACCAGCTTCTGCAGTTTCTCACCCGAATCAACCACCAGCGTTGTATCATCAGCGAACAACAACTGACTCACTTCCCAAGCTCTCTCATCCACAACAGACTGCTTACTTGCCCCTCCTTCCAAAACTCTTGCATTCACCTCCCTAACAACCCAATCCATAAACAAATTAAACAACCATGGAGACATCACGCACCCTTGCTGCAAACCAACATTCACCGAGAACATATCACTTTCCTCTCTTCCTACACGTACACATGCCATACATCCTCGATAAAAACTTTTCACTGCTTCTAACAACTTGCCTCCCACACCATATATTCTTAATACCTTCCTCAGAGCATCTCTATCAACTCTACCATATGCCTTCTCCAGATACATAAATGCTACATACAAATCCATTTACTTTTCTAAGTATTTCTCACATACATTCTTCAAAGCAAACACCTGATCCACACATCCTCTACCACTTCTGAAACCAGACTGCTCTTCCCCAATCAGTCGCTCTGTGCATGCCTTGACCCTCTCATTCAATACCCTCCCATATAATTTCCCAGGAATACTCAACAAACTTATACCTCTGTAATTTGAGCACTCACTTTTATCCCCTTTGCTTTTGTACAATGGCACTATGCAAGCATTCCACCAATCCTCAGGCACCTCACCATGAGTCATACATACATTAAATAACCTTACCAACCAGTCAACAATACAGTCACCCCCTTTTTTAATAAATTCCACCGCAATACCATCCAAACCCACTGCCTTGCAGGCTTTCATCTTCCGTAAAGCTTCTACTACCTCTTCTCTGTTTACCAAATCATTCTCCCTAACCTTCTCACTTTGCACACCACCTCGGCCATAACACCCTATATCTGCTGCTCTATCATCAGACACATTCAACAAACATTCAAAATACTCACTCCATCTCCTTCTCACATCACCACTACTTGTTATCACCTCCCCATTAGCCCCCTTCACTGATGTTCCCATGTGTTCCCTTGTCTTATGCACTTTATTTACTTCCTTCCAAAACACCATTTTATTTTCCCTAAAATTTAATGATACTCTCTCCCCCATCTCTCATTTGCCCTCTTTTTCACCTCTTGCCACCTTTCTCTTGACCTCCTGCCTCTTTCTTTTATACAACTTCCAGTCATTTGCATTATTTCCCAGCAAAAATCGTCCAAATGCCTCTCTCTACTCTTTCACTAATAATCTTACTTCTTCATCCCACCACTCACTACCCTTTCTAGTCTGCCCACCTCCCACACTTCTCACGCCAGAAGCATCTTTTGCGCAAGCCATCACTGCTTCCCTAAATACATCCCATTCCTCCCCCACTCCCCTTACATCCTTTCCTCTCACCTTTTTCCATTCTGTACTCAGTCTCTCCTGGTACTTCCTCACACAGGTCTCCTTCCCAAGCTCACTTACTCTCACCACTCTCTTCACCCCAACATTCTCTCTTCTTTTCTGAAAACCTCTACAAGTCTTCACCTTCGCCTCCACAAGATAATGATCAGACATCCCTCCAGTTGCACCTCTCAGCACATTAACATCCAAAAGTTTCTCTTTTGTGCGCCTTTCAATTAACACGTAATCCAATAACGCTCTCTGGCCATCTCTCCTACTTACATATGTATACCTATGTATTTTTGTTATTATCATTATTCAACTTTGTCGCTGTCTCCTGCGTTAGCAAGGTAGCGCAAGGAAACAGACAAAAGAATTGCCCAACCCACCCACATACACATGTATGTACATACACGTCCACACATGCAAATATACATACCTATACATCTCAACGTATACATACATATACGCTCACAGACATATACATATATACTTACGTACATAATTCATACTGTCTGCCTTTATTCATTCCCATCGCCACCCCACCACACATGAAATAACAACCCCTTCCCCCCCGCAAGTGTGCAAGGTAGCGCTAGGAAAAGACAACAAAGGCCACATCATTCACACTCAGCCTCTAGCTGTCATGTTTAATGCACTGAAACCACTGGTCCCTTTCCACACCCACGCCCCACAGAACTTTCCATGGTTTACCCCAGATGCTTCACATGCCCTGGTTCAATCCATTGACAGCACGTCGACCCCGGTATACCACTTCGTTATAATTCACACTATTCCTTGCACGCCTTTCACCCTCCTGCATGTTCAGGTCCCGATCACTCAAAATCTTTTTCACTCCATCTTTCTACCTCCAATTTGGTCTCCCACTTCTCCTCGTTCCCTCCACCTCTGACACATATATCCTCTTGGTCAATCTTTCCTCGCTCATTCTCTCCATGTGACCAAACCATTTCAAAACACCTCTTCTGCTCTCTCAACCACAATCTTTTTATTACCACACATCTGTCTTACCCAATTATTACTTACTCAATCAAACCACCTCACACCACATATTGTCCTCAAACATCTCATTTCCAGACATCCACCCTCCTCCGCACAACTCTATCTATAGCCCATGCCTCACAACCATATAACATTGTTGGAACCACTATTCCTTCAAACATACCCATTTTTGATTTCTTCGATAATGTTGTCGACTTCCACACATTCTTCAACGCTCCCAGAACTTTTGCTCCTCCCCCACCCTATGATTCACTTTCACTTCCATGGTTCCATCCGCTGCCTAATCCACTCCCAGATATCTATAACTCTTCACTTCCTCCAGTCTTTCTCCATTCAAACTTACCTCCTAATTGACTTTTCCTCAACCCTGCTGTACCTAATAACCTTGCTCTTATTTACATTTACTCTCAGCTTTCTTCTTTCACACACTTTACCAAATTCAGTTACCAGCTTCTGCAGTTTCTCACCCGAATCAGCCACCAGCGTTGTATCATCAGCGAACAACAACTGACTTCCCAAGCTGTCTCATCCACAACAGACTGCATACTTGCCCCTCTTTCGAAAACTCTTGCATTCACCTCCCTAACAAACTCATCCATAAACAAATTAAACAACCATGGAGATATCACACACCCCTGCTGCAAACCAACATTCACTGAAAACCAATCACTTTCCTCTCTTCCTATATGTACACATGCCTTACATCCTTGATAAAGACTTTTCACTGCTTCTAACAGCTTGCCTCCTACACCTATATGTTCTTAATACCTTCCACAGAGCATCTCTATCAACTCTATCATATGCCTTTTCCAGTTCCATAAATGCTACATACAAATCCATTTGCTTTTCTGAGTATTTCTCACATACATTCTTCAAACCAAACACCTGATCCACACATCCTTTACCACTTCTAAAACCACACTGTTCTTTCCCAATCTGATGCTCTATACATGCCTTGACCTTCTCAATCAATACTCTCCCATATGATTTCCCAGGAATACTCAACAAACTTATACCTCTGTAATTTGAGAACTCAATCTCATCCCCTTTGCCTTTGTACAATGGCACTATGCAAGCATTCCGCCAATCCTCAGGCACCTCACCATGAGTCATACATACACTATATAACCTTACCAACCAGTCAACAATACAGTCACCCCCTTTTTTAATAAATTCCACTGCAATAGCCATCCAAACCCACTGCCTTGCCGGCTTTCATCTTCCGCAAAGCTTTTACTACCTCTTCTCTGTTTACCAAATCATTCTCCCTAGTCCTCTCACTTTGCACACCACCTCGACCAAAACACCCTATATCTGCCACTCTATTATCAAACACATTCAGCAAACCTTCGAAATACTCACTCCATCTCCTCACATCACCACTACTTGTTATCACCTCCCCATTAGCCCCCTTCACTGATGTTCCCATTTGTTCCCTTGTCTTACGCACTTTATTTACCTCCTTCTAAAACATCTTTTTATTCTCCCCAAAATTCAATGATACTCTCTCACCCCAACTCTCATTTGCCCTCTTTTTCACCTCTTGCACCTTTCTCTTGACCTCCTGTCTCTTTCTTTTATACATCTCCCAGTCA
This sequence comes from Panulirus ornatus, assembly GCF_036320965.1. Classification (NCBI taxonomy): domain Eukaryota; kingdom Metazoa; phylum Arthropoda; class Malacostraca; order Decapoda; family Palinuridae; genus Panulirus; species Panulirus ornatus. The sequence goes on from NC_092270.1 coordinate 16,842,651, forward strand.
TTTGCATTATTTCCATGCAAAAATTGTCCAAATGCCTCTCTCTTCTCTTTCACTAATAATCTTACTTCTTCATCCCACCTCTCGCTACCCTTTCTAGTCTGCCCACCTCCCACGCTTCTCATGCCACAAGCATCTTTTGTGCAAGCCATCACTGCTCCCCTAAATATATCCCATTCCTCCCCCACTCCCCTTACATCCTTTCCTCTCACCTTTTTCCATTCTGTACTCAGTCTCTACTGGTACTTCCTCACACAAGTCTCCTTCCCACGCTCACTTACTCCCAAAACTCTCTTCACCCCAACATTCTCTCTTCTTTTCTGAAAACCTCTACAAATCTTCACCTTTGCCTCCACAAGATAATGATCAGACATCCCTCTAGTTGCACCCCTCAGCACATTAACATCCAAAAGTCTCTCTTTCGCGCGCCTATCAATTAACATGTGATCCAAAAACGCTCTCTGCCCATCTCTCGTACTTACATATGTATACTTATGTATATCTATCTTTTTAAAAGAAGTATTCCCAATCACCAGTCCTTTTTCAGCACATATATCTACAACTCTTCACCATTTCCATTTACAACACTGAACACCCCATGTACACCAATTATTCCCTCAACTGCCATGTTACTCACCTTTGCATTTAAATCACCCATCACTATAACCTGGTCTCGTGCATCAAAACTACTAACCCACTCACTCAGCTGCTCCCAAAACATTTGCCTCTCATGATCTTTCTTCTCATGCCCAGGTGCATATGCACCAATAATCACCCATCTCTCTCCATCCACTTTCAGTTTTACCCATATCAATCTAGAGTTTGCTTTCTTACACTCTATCACATACTCCCACCACTCCTGTTTCAGGAGTAGTGCTACTCCTTCCCTTGCTCTTGTCCTCTCACTAACCCCTGACTTTACTCCCAAGACATTCCCAAAGCACTCTTCCCCTTTACCCTTGAGCTTCGTTTCACTCAGAGCCAAAACATCCAGGTTCCTTTCCTCAAACATACTACATATCTCTCCTTTTTTCTCATCTTGGTTACATTCACACACATTTTGACACCCCAATCTGAGCCTTCAAGAAGGATGAGCACACCCCACGTAACTCCTTCTTCTGTTTCCCCTTTTAGAAAGTTAGAATACAAGGAGTGGAGGGTTTCTGGCCCCCCCGCTCCCGTCCCCTTTAGTCACCTTCCACGACACATGAGGAATTCGTGGGAAGTATTCTCTCTCCCCTATCCCCGGGGATAGGGAGGGGATTTTTTAATGCCATACTGACATTAAAAATTCTTAGCTATCAACCAATCTCTCCAGCCACTTTGCTACACTTACACAAGGATGTCACTATCACCTTTCTTCTGACCAATCTTCTTGCTAAGACTCACTTTGCATATCTCCCTGACCCAAACACCCTATATTCTATGCCTGTTTTGAAGTAAGGCTACCAAAACTGGACACAATACTCAAGATGGGGGAGGCACCAGGAAATTGTAAAGGGTGAGATTTATTTCCTTAAAGTTAAATTCTGTGAATCCAAGATGTTTTTGCCTTTTTTATGGCTTCTTTTGAATGCCATTAGAGATTATTACACATTCTTGTCATAATTACGTTTTGCATCTCAATAGAATTCATACTGCTAGCTTGCCTTCTTGCATTTACCCAGCCCAGCAGTCTGTCTTTGTTGGTTTGAAGGTACAGACATTCAGTTTCTGATGTGCATTTATTTCTCATCTTAGTATCATCTGCCCATTATGGTATCTTACAACAGAGCCCATTATCAACATCATTGATATATTTGAAAAAGAGAATTGGCCTCAAAAATGGTCTTTGCGGCACCCCACTTCTTACATCTTAAGTGTTCTGAGGCTTGACTATTAATCACTACTCTTTTTTAATGGCCAGTCAATCAACCGTCTAACCTGTGAAGTATTTTTTACCAATTTGTAATTAACTATCTACCTCTATTGTGTGGTGACAAAGTTTCTCTTCAGACCCCTTCTCATGAATGTGCTCTATTGACAAGCAACCTCTGAAATTTATGTATGTTGTCTGTATTAACCATGCCCTCAGTCATTCTATTCCATTCATCCACCACTCATATAAAAGTATTTATTTACACCCCTTTTATTATTTTTCTTGCTTAATTTCATGTTATGTCCTGTTGTCGCTGTATCCCTGTATGTCTCAAATAGTTTACTGCTCACACTCAGTCTCTTTTAAAAACTTGAAGGTTGTGATCAGGTCAACCCTAACTCTTCTCTCTAACAAGGTGGTAAAAGACTCCAGCCTTTCCCCTGTAACTAAATTCTCTTAATTCTGTTGCTCTCCTCTTGACATTCTCAGTTAGCTCTTTGTGCTTTTTTAGTCATGGTGACCAAATTTGAGAGGTATTTTCCTAGTTTTAGCCTTACTTAGGATACAAATAACTTGCTAAATATTTCCTTATCCATATACTTGAAGGCTATTCTGATATTTGCCAGCAGACAGTATTCTGAAGTTTATGTCGTGCTAGATAGTAATTGTATTGAGGCCTTCTTTTGCTCTGTCCCATCTAACTTGATTTAACCAGTAATCTTTGATAGAACTACATTGAATGCTTTCTTAGAATCTGAATCGATGGCATTAACAACTTTACTTCATCATAAATGTTGATGACATCATAAAAGAAGTCAAGCGAATTTGTCTGACATGACCAATTTTGTCAAAAAACTGTACTGAGAATCATTTTTAAAGTGGTGATTTTCTAACTGATTTACTGTTGTCTTGATCGATGGTTTCCATAAGTCTCCCAACTGTATTTGTTAATTGCATGATAATTCCCAAGTAGGGAATATATTATCTTTTTTTGAGTATTTCATTACATTGGCTAACTCCCAGTCTTCAGGAACTTTCCCCTAAACACATGACTCATTGAAGGGAGCAGTCAAAAGTTTACCTATCTCATTTCATCTTTCTCTTTATGCCCTTAGGTAAAACTTATCTGGATCTTCCATTTTATTTGCTTTTATTCCATTCATTGTTGATAGTTTATCTTCAATTTGTAAGTTAACATATTATAGAAAATTTTCCTTCCTAGAAATGGAACAGGAGCCATATATGAGTTGTTTTCAGTGATAAGAACTGATGATAAAATACTCATATAAGATCTTTGCCATAGCTTTAATGTCTTTAAACAGTTCAACATATGCCATAATTAATGGCCCAATTTTCTGGGTTATGGTTCCTTTGCTTCTAACATTATTACAAAATTCCTTAGGGTTTCTTTTGCTATTTTGTGTAATATATGCTTCATACTGTCATTCACTTTGATGAATAAGGCTCTTACTTTTTCTGTACAAGCTTACTCTGTCATGTCAGATATGTTAGAGTCTCTTGTGTGGTACTTCCAAAATGACCATGTACTATGTATTGGCACAGGGGTTCTTCCAACTTCTTTGAAATTCTTTATGAAGCTTTTCCAAGCTATGTCCAAATTGTTTTCATTGATGATATCCTTCCAAATTTGCTTGATGATTGTGATGATTACTAGAATATACAAGTCTAAAATCTGGTATTTTTTGCACTTGTCTTGATTGGCATTGCAAGCAGTGCTGAAAGTTAACTGAAATGTGATTTTTTGATGATGAATCATACAAAACTTTTCTCCAACTTTGTCATCATAGACATGATCCTCATTTGTTGCTGGAAATAAGCCAAATGATATGAAAAGCATGCACAGGATAGGGTGAATTGGAGCAATGTGGTGTACAGGGAGCTACATGTTATTAGTGGACTGAACCAGTGCATATAAAGCAGCCTGGGGAAACCACAGAAATGTCTGTGGAGCCTGGTTGTAGATAGAAAGATGTTATTTCAGTGCATTACACATGACAGTAAGTAAATGGATGGAGCAAATGAGTCCTTTTTATTCATCTGTTCCTGGTGTTTCCTTGCTAGCACAGAAAATAGTGGGAAAGTATGAGACAGTGTTCTGTCTGTGGTTGATTTTCTCATTGAATTCTATTTGGATATTGTTAAGCAAGTTTAAGTAAAACCCACATCAAGAGCTACTGGAAAAGGAATCTTCCCATTTAACTTATAGGTTTGATAAAACTTTCCACTATAATTGAATCCCGTTCTTTACAAATTCCTGCTAATTAGTCAGAAAGTCTTTCATCTACGACTAGTGTCAGTACAAAGGGCCTAGAAACGAAGCCAACTGTTAATCTTTTCGCAAAGCTTATCCTTAATTTCCATAAAAATCGTACTATGAACAGCTATAGCATTTTCCAGCAAAGGATGAAAATGAGATTTAACTAAGAGGAAGACTCATCCACATACTTTGTTTCCCCTATCACTCTGAAACAGAGTGTACGTGGTATTGCATATTTGGAAAGGACATCTTTGTTTCTAATATCTAATCAAGATTCAGAGACACTGCTCATTTTGTAATTCCCTACCAATGCAAATGTCTCTGACTCAATTTATTTGTTTGTATAAGGCATGCATGTTCTTAGAATATCTGATGTTTGACTGATACTTGTTGCCTGCTCCACACATGTTGCATTTTTTTACCAAAATGCACATGTAGATTTACTGAAGAGCCTGATACGTAAGTGTGTTGCTGCAGTAGAAAGTGCAGTGCATTAAAGTTTAAAGACGCAAATTTTATGTATGTGTCAGTCATGACTTTTTCATATCTTTTATGTGTGTGAAACTGCAGCTCTTACTTTGTGAAATTAGCAATAATATGTGCTGTACTTTGCACTATATATTACATGAATATTGCAAAGTTTTCTTTGGTACGGTTGTATGGTATTGTGATGCTCTACATAGACTACAACTATTCTCTCACATAATTACCAATATCCCTGGGGATAGGGAAGAAATACTTCTCATGTGTTCCTTGCATGTCATAGAGGGTGATTAGAATAGGCAGTAGTGGGGGCTGGAAACCCTTTCTTTCTTGAATCTCAATTTCTAGAATAGGAATAGAGGGAAGAGCCAAGCAATGAGTGCTCACCCTCCTTGAAGGCTCAGCCTTAGGAATTTGAATGTGTTTAGATGAAACCAAGATGAGAAGAAAGGAGAGACAGGTAGTATGTCTGGAGATAGGAACCTGGTTATTCTGAATTTGAGTGAAACTAAGCCCAGGGGGAAAGGGGGAAGAATAATTTTGGAATGTTAGGGGTTAGTGTGAGGGCAAGAGCAAAGGAAGAGGCAGCACTACTGCTCAAGAAGGAGTTGTGGGAAAGTGTGAGAGTGTAAGGAAGTGAGCTCCAAATTGATGTGGGTAAAAATAAAGTGGATTACAAGAGATGGGTGATTATTAGTGCTTATGCACTTATTCCTGAGAGGTCTGACAAAGAGAGGTAAGTGTTATGGGAGCAGCTGATAGAATATGTCAGCAGTTTTGATATGAGAGATTGGATATTAGCAACGGGTGATTTGAATGTGAAAGTAGGTAATGTGGCAGTTGAGGGTATAATGGGGAGCATGGGGTATTTAGTGATGTAGATAGAAATGGTGAGCAGCTTGTGGATTTCTTTGATGTAAAAGGACTGGTGACTGGAAGTATATAATTTAAAAGAATAAGTATACATAAGTATGCGTGGATTAGGAAAGATGATAAGTGTGCATAATTGGATTATACACTAATGGGTTGGCATGCTAAAGAAAGACTCTTGGATGTGAATGCACTGAGATTGGCTGCTGGTGGGATGTCTGATCTTCACCTGATGGAGGTGAGGGTGAAGATTTGTAGAGGCTTTTGAGAAAGAGGAAAGGATATGATTGAAAAATGGGCGGTGAAAGAAAGTGAGTTTGGAAAAGAGTTTTGTGTAAAGAAATACCAGGAAAGATTAATTGTAGAGTAGCAAAAGTTAAATGAAATGAGGGTAGTGAGTAAGAAATGGGAGGTATTTAGGGGAGCAGGTCTGGAACATGTAAGAGAAAAATGTGGTACGTGAAAGTTGGGATGTGGGCAGGTGAGAAACAGTAGAGTGGTGGGATGATGAAGTTAAGTTGCTAGTGAAAGAGAAAAGAGAGATGTATGGGCATTACTTACAGGAAAGGAGTGCTAGTGAATGGGAGGTGTTCAAGGGAAAGTGGCAGGAGGCTCAGATGAAGGTGCAGGTGCTGTAAAAAAGGGCAAATGAGAGTTAGGATGTGCAAGTGAAAACAACTTTGGGAAGGATTAGAAAATGTTTTGCAAAGAGGTTGATAGCATAAGAAAGAAAGAGAACAAATGGGAACATTTGTGAAAGGGACAAATGGGGAGGTGGTAACAGGCAGAGATGAGGTGAAGAGGAGATGGAGTAAATACTTTGAAGGACTGTTTAATGTGTTTGATGATAAGGTAGCAGATGTAGGATGATTGGGTCAGGTAGGTGTACAAAACTAGTTGTGGCAAGTGGTAAGTAAGAGAGAGGTGTGGTAGTAAGATGAGAATGTAAGAGAGAGCTGAAGAAGGTGTCCTGAAATGGTCTGGACAAATGGAGAAGATGAGGGAAGGATGACTCAGGGTATATGTGTCAGGTGTAGAATGAACAATGAAAAGTGGGAAACCTTGGAGTGAGGATGGAGTGAAAGGTGCTTAAAGGCGCAGAGTCTGAACCTGTGGAAGGGAGTGAGGTGTGCAAGGGATTGAACAAATTGGAGTGATGAGGTTTATAGGGGATGAAATGCTCTAAATGGAGTGAACTAGGGTATGTGAAGCAGTTGGGGAAACCATGGAAAGGTCTGTGGGGCTTAGTTGTGCTGAGCATATGAAGCCTTTTCTTCATGTTTCTGGTGCTACATTGCTAACATAGGAAATAGCATGTATGTATTAAAAGATTACAGAGTAATATACATACACATCATAGTACATATGAAGCACTTATTTCAACATGTTCATGTATCTTTTTCAGCTAGGTCTATTGTTTGTCAACTTGGTGCCACATATAGAATTTCTGCTGATAGGAATGTATTTTTTTCACATTATTTGCCACTCCAGATGGACAAGCATCTATTTATATCCAGAAATATGTGTACTGCATGTGTGGTGTGTATTTTACAAACTCCCTAGCCAGTGTTGATAAAATGAGATATATCTTGGTAACATGGACTTTAGAAACGACATACCAGCCAGCCATAGCATTGGCAGTGTTATAGTTCAAATCCAAGCCTTCATTTGCAGTGAAACAACCATCTCTTGGTATAAAAACATGACATGCACTTGTTCAATTATATGTTGGAATTCCTCATGTGTCTCTTCCCTACAACTCCAAGGGCAGAGATGGTCAGAGTACAGTAGTTTCAAGGAAGTGAAGTAAGTCTCTTGGACAAAAATGAGTGAGTTGATGAGAGTTAGTGTGATAAAATAGGGTCAAATTCTTACTCAGAGTAGTGAGCTCTAGTTAGGAATGCTGGAGGCACACCAGTTATCTTGAGAGAGTGTCTCTTCCTAAAGTGTGAGTCAAGCAATTACAGAGTGTGCCAGAGGCAGACAGAGGCCAGAGCCCTATGGTGTTTTCACAGATGGGCAACAGTTACCACCGTCAGTTTCCACAAAGAGTCTTGCTGAGCACCAGCTCTCTCTTCAGATATTCTTCTCGACCCACATGCAGGTAAGCTGAAATTAGTCCCATCACAGCATACTCGTAAGTACTTCTGAAGTGTGACAAGTGGAATAATTACAGTGTTGCTTGATTTACGAAGTACTAGTGTTATAAAATTTGTGTGTTCATATGTTCTGTTCATTAGGATATGTCTGGCAGGCATATTCTCTCTTTTTTCATTCAAGTACTCTTTTTTGTTCTTTGCTGTAAGGATGTGTACTTTGAAAGAATGTCTTCATTTCTACTGTGAATTTTCATAATTCTAGAATTGCATACATGCCAGAATTTAAAACTGTTTTTTCTTCTAACACATCCCTAATTGATGAGCATAATCAATAATTGATATTTTGGACTGCTGAAGGGTTTTACTGGATCATCATCTGTCCATTATACTTAATTGTTAGGTCAGGTATGAATCTTCACACACTTAGTAACAACTTGATAGATATGTTTAGCACACCTTGCAAGTGGTGTGATATGGAGTGAGGCTGATCCTGCATACCTTTTGCTGCCCTTTTCCTAGTAGCCCCTGTTGTGTGATGAATGGTGAGATGGAACTAGTTGGGGTAGAATAGGTGCATTTGGGAAGAAAAATGGTTGAGTAGGTGTTCTTGAGATAAGGCACAGGGAATCCAGTTGTCTTGAATTTTTAAAGAATACCGAGACAAAAACTGGTGGATTTTATGACAGTGCTGCGGGGTTCCTTCTAGCTTACTTTACTATCCAGAGTGACCCTAGGAAGCTTTGTGGACCAAACAACTTGGAGGGGATTGGTCAAGGAAGACAAGGTTGGATGGGAGACTGGTAGTGACAAGGTCAATGGTGCTAAAGCACTTGAGGCTGCTAAGATGTTCTGGGGAGTTGTGTGAGTGGGAAAAGTGTTGTCAACACTGATTCCGATTGTATAGTTGTTAAGGAGGCACATCCGTTTGTGGACCTGTTATAAGGATGAGGAAGTAAATGGACCCCACTTCTGTAACCTTTTTGATGCCACAGGTGAGATTCTGGAAGTGGAGATGCCCCTTGGATGCGTACAGCCTCATGATGCCCCTTGGAAGCGTACAGCCTCATGGTGCTTAACGAGAAACTACGAGGTATCATGGACTGTGTATGGCCTCTTCTGGGGATTATGTTGTTGGTCTTATGTTTAAATGCTTTTGGAAGATGAATAAAGAGATTGTAGAAGCACTGGTAACACAACAGTGTCATAAGATATCAATATGTATAGGGAAGTGCTTATGGGTGAGCCGCAAATACAATAGTTGCTGCTGATAAGGGAGCAAGAATTGAGGTAGGAGTGTCATGATGCTGCTGCAGGAGCCCTTAGGTGAGTCATTTCCTGGTCTTGTCGTGCTGATGAAGGAGGGAAAAGACGTTGCTCCAAGGTCAAATGGTTGTACTACAGGAAGGAAGTATTACTGAGGTTTTATATTTATGTTGGAGAAGGGAGAAAATATTGCATCGGACCCATAGTAACACTGCAGGAGAGTTGTTGTTGAGGTGCTGTGGCTATGTTGCAGATGCTACAGAAGGAAAAAGGGATTGCTGAAGGTCTGCAGGAGGAAGAAGGCATTGCCAGTGTTCCATTGTTGTGTTGCAGGAGGGAAGAGACATTGCTGATATACCTTGGTAATGGTTCAGTAGGGAAACATTGCTAGGTCCATAGTTGTAGTAAAGGAGGGGAAAGATATTGCTGAAGTTACATATAGTGCTGCTGCTGAAGGGAAATAGCAGGGCATAGGTCACTTGGCTCAAGATGTTTTGAAGCAGAAATATATGCCTTGATTTCTTAGGTGACTGACTCTCATAGTTGCAGAGCCCAGGAATAAGGCTTAAGGAGCTATGAATGTGGGTCATTCATTTCAGGATGTGAATTTTGGAATCATGTAAGAAAAGCAGTAATATGATGCAGTATTAAGGTGTGAATTATGATTTGTAGTGATGCATCATGTGAGGTTGGATCCCTCACATCAAAGGAAAGGACTTAAAGTGCTGTAAGGTGGGCATTGCTTCATACTATTTGGCTGTCATGTCCCTCTTTGCATGGAAAACCAGTTCAATCTCACCTGAATAGTCTTTGTGTTACTATATTGTTTTACTCTATAAGTAAATTTAACTCAATATATCCCTGTGTGTTGTAGAAGTTGACTGTCGATTAAGAGGGGAAAGAGCTGCTGTAACCCCTCCTTTCTTGTATGTTAGTTTCCAAAAAATAGAACAGAAGTAAGGGGTGCTCATCCCCCTTGAAGACTCAAGCTGGGGTGTCTTAATGTATTTGGATGTATACATGATAAGAAAGGAGAGACAGGTAGCATATGTGAGGAAAGAAACCTAAGTATTTTGACATTAAGTAAAACAAAACTTATGGGTAAAGGGGAAAAATGGTTTGGGAAAATGTCTCAGTGGTAAACTCAGGGGTTGGTCTGAGGGCAAAAGCCAAAAAAGGGGTAGCACTATTGCTCAAACAAGAGTTGTGAGAATATGTGTGAGTGTCGGGAATTGAATTCCAGTCTGATGTGGGTAAAAGTGAATGTAGAGCACAACTGATTTGTGATTATTAGTGTTTATGCACTTGGTCATGAGAAGGAAGAATATGAGAGACAAGTGTTTTGAGAGAAGCTGAATAAGTGTGTCATCAGTTTTGATGCACGAGACTGGGTAGTGGTGATGGACAATGTAAATGGGAAACTGAATTATGAGGCACTTGAGGATATAATTGGAGGGCACAGGTTATTCAGTAACATGAATAGAATGGAGAACAGCTTATGGGGATGTGAGCTGAAAAAGGGCTGGTGATTAGGAACACCTAGTTTATAAAGAGGAACATACACAAGTATACCTGTGAGTCCATGGGGAAAATGAAACACGATTAGTTCCCAAGTGCACTTTTGTGTAATAATCACTTCATCAGGGGAGACACAAGAGAGAAATATAACAGTCAGTTGCTATACATCGAAGTGACAAAGTTAGGACGCCATTTGGTAAACATGCGATTGTCAAAGACGAAAGTGCACTTGGGAACTTGTTGTGTTTCATTTTCCCCGTGGACTCACAGGAATATCTTGATCATGCGCAAAATTGTGATCCTTTCCATACACAAGTATATATACAAGTATATACACAAGTAGGAAAGATGGTAAGCAGGCATTATTGGATTATGTATTTATTGATAAGCATGCAAAAGAGTGACTCTTGGATGTGAATGTGTTAAGAGGTGTAGCTGATCATTACCTAGTGGAGATGAGGGTGAAGGTTTGTAAAGGTTCCCAGAAAATAGGAAAAATATGGGTGAGAAATGGGTGGTGAAAGTAAGTAATTTTAGAAATGAGACGTAATATGAAGAAATGCCAGAAGTGGATGAGTGTAAAATGGCAAAAGTTAAGAAAGCTGGGGGAGTAGGAGTGGTTGAGGAGTGGAAGCTATTTGGGGAAGCAATGTAGCCTGTGCAAGAGAAGTGTATGGCAAGTGGAAGATGGGAGGTGGGCAAGTGAGAAAGGTTGGTGAGTGCTGGGATGACAAAGTAAAATTATTATTCAAAGTAGAGGTCTATGGGCATTACTTAACAGGGAAGGAGTGCTAATAATTGGGGGATGTAGAAAAAAAAGTGGCAGGAGGGCAAGAGGAATGTGCAGGGGTTTAAAAATAGGACACACAAGAACTGTGGTGAGTGAGTATCAGGAAAATCTAGGGAGAGTAAGATATGGTGAGGAGATAGAGTTAGTATTTTGAAGGATTGTCGAATGTGTGTCAGATGCAAGGTTTTTGGGTTGGGAAGGTATGCAGATTGACAGAGTTTGGGTTGGGGAGGTATGCAGAGTGAAAGAATTATGGAAAGTGGTTTTGTGAAGAGAGTAAAAAATGGTGAAAGCCTTGTGTAAGGTCAAATGTGGCAAGGCAGCTGGAGTATTGCAGTTGAATTTCTAAAGAAATTTCATTAACATCCTTTCAGTGAGGTTCTCATATATTTTTGTTTGATTGCATTATGAAACATTTCACTGCATTATTGTAGGTTTAATTACTTTGATTTTTCCATGTTATTACTATTTTAGGCTTAGTACATTTTACTTTCATTCCTTTATTTTGTTACTGTACTCAATTACTATATCATCAATGTATCCTTCCCTTCTTTCTAGACTGTTTGGTTCCAGTTCTTTCAGACTTTTATAATACCCTCAATTTTATTTGTAAATTGCTTTCAGTTCTCCTGAGAATTAATATCCAGTTTTTTATTGGCAACCATATAGCACAACCATATCTAGTTTTGCTCCTTCAATAAACTGAACATTTTTATCATATGGTTTTTCTTTCTCACACTCATCACCTTAATCACAACTACACCTTTTATGAACTTCAAACTCCAGCTATTCATATACTTATTATCTAGATGAGGGGTAGATAAACCTGGGCATATAACCAAAGGTGGCACACGAAGAGATTCTTTGTTCCACAAAAAGGAATTTTACATGTGGCAATGGCAATGATAATGATTAAAAGAGCTTTTTCTTATTTACAGTTGCTGCTTTATTAGTGTTGATATACCAGATTTATGTAACATAATGTACATAATATAAAACAACCTTAACAAATGTATGTTAAAATTATAATATTGTATGTTACATTTGAAAAAAAAAATAGTGGTATGTGTTGAAGGTCCTGTGAGTAAGAGTGGTATGCAAGTAGCAACACATTACTCACCCTTCTTCTAGATCTTTAAGATTTTCTTTACTTCTGATCCTTTTATTATAATTTTGTAGTGAGCTACCATTACTTTTTTGTTGTTCCTTCACTTATTTGTTCAAAACTTTCTCCTCGACATGATCACACACAAACCTCGTCACCAAATTCCTACTCCCATCCCTATTTCCTAGATGAACTCCATAGCTTCCCCTCCTTTATTTCACAGGTCCCCACCAATTTCACACGAGGATGCCATCTTCAGCCTTTTAATCCATTAGCCTGATGTACTGCAGCCATACTGATGCAACAAAAATTCCTCTCTGTAACACCATGTATTACTACCCATGGGTATACCTCTGACCTCATCTCTGGCCAGAACCTTTTCCACCAGCACCAGATGTCCAACCACCTAAAGCATATGCATCACTCATGAACAGTGTTCTCTGCAGATAAAACGGGGTGTTGTAGGAATGCATTTCTTGTGTCACTCCAAATCTTTTCTTATCTGCAACCATCGTTTTGTGATGATGGCAAGACTGGTATTTACATCTTAGAGGAAGGACCTGATGCCTCGCAAATCTTACTCTCTCAAGAATACCTCCTCCCTCCTGCAACACAACCATGGAATGTTGACAAAGCCTCCAGCTCCTCCTGCAGCACGACCCAGAGACCTGTCCTGCATTAATACCATAAGACAAGGAAACAACTGATCTCCCTGCATCAGGACCACAGGATTCCTCCCACACCTCTCTTTCTGCCCGTGCACCAGCAGTAACAACTATTCTAGCAGCCTGCCAGTATGCTCCAGCTCCCTGTACATCGATATAACTGGTGTTACTAAACTCCCCTTTCATGTGATTACACTATGAGGGAGAGATTACCATCAATGAAACTGTATCAAAGTCAGTACATGGAGCACAGTCTCGTCAAGGAACATCTCACTCCTAAAGGATCCATGATTTTCTTACTTCTAGTTGAAGCACTGCAGTGCTGCCTCACAGTAGCAGGAACCCCATTAAAAATGTCCTGGGGTTGCATTATGCCATAGCTCTCTCTCAATCATATTCCAAATGAGATCAAGACAAACATCTCACTAGTGCATTCCAGTTTCATACTACAAAATTTCTAGAACATCCCTATTACTATGACCTTGCAGAAATCTATCAACTTGATGTAGAAGAAAAGTTTACAAAGAGGTTTGTACTTACTTTGTCTGTGAAAACAGAGGGTCTCTCCGAAAGCTGGCTGTGCACCGGAGGAGCACAAGAGACAGCATTGCACTTATTCATTTGTCTTATTCCTCTTCTTGTACATCCAGTAATATCATACATCTTCACAATTAACATACCATCCGCTATCTATTCCACAATAATGGTTCCCTGCTATTTGAGTTGAATACGACGAACCCATCTTTCTTCTACCTTGTATACTGCCATGCATATAAATCTAAGTCTAATGTTATGCAATATTTAAATTAGGATGTCTCATTTATGGCACACATTAATGTACAGAATTATATGTAAAATATATTGTCCAAAACTTTATAACAAAAATCTAGTTATGTATCTCCTTATTCAAGACTGAAATTTCTAAATTACTATGCAAACAGCTTTTGCATGTGACTGACTGGGGAACACTGTACATGACCATACCAATTTAACAGTCTATCCTCCAAGTGTCATTCTAATTATTTTATTTCACTTTTTATATTTGCCCACACTCCTTTACTGTATCTCTTCTGATTTCAGTTATGTTAAGTAGGATGTTTGTATCTATTATCTTTAACCAATTCAGAGTTCCTAAGACAATGCATCAGAGCTGAGAAAAGTATCTATATTGTTATACAAGCTTTCCTATTCTTTCCAGATTTGCATTGTCTCTTGAGCCATGAGAGAATCTCTGGGAACCTCAGGGGTTATAAATCTCAGCCTTCTTGTAAGGGAGATGCCTCTAATCCCTTGCTAACCATCTAGATAGAATTAGTGACCTGTTGATGCAGCCCAGGTCTGCATCTCAGCCAATCAGCAACCTTCACTTAGGTATGTCATTACCTTGCTGGCTGTTGGTACCAACCTGCCTTATAATTCTCATGATCCCAGATGTTCAACTCTGGACATTTTTTTTTATTTTAGCTTCTTCCATCCTAACATGAACAAGTATCTTTTTCTGATTCAGTTGGCATGTGGTGTATTTGTGTAGTTGAGTTGACTTGTGCATATACTAATGTTACTATGGAAGAAAGGGCATTACCTGCAGGGAAAGAAGGTGGGTGACCGAGAGAGGTGCAAAAGGAAGCAGCAGGAGGTCAAAAGGAAGGTGAACAGGCTGAAAAATAGGATAACTCAGAATTGGTGTAAGAGAGTATCGGCAAATTTTAGGGAGAATAATATGTCTTGGAAAGGTTGAGCATTGTGAGATCATGAGAACTAATAGGAATATTAGTGAAGGGTGCAAATAGGTAAGTGATAATGGGCAAGGAAGAGGTGAAGATCAGGAGGAGTGAGCTTTTTGAGAGACTGTTGAATGTGTTAGATGATTTGCTGGCAGATGTGGGGTGTTTGGGTTATGGGAGTACGTTAAGCAAGAGTGTCAAGGAATGTGGTTGGGTGAGAAGAGGTGATGAAAGCCTTACATGGATGAAGCATGGCAAGATGGCTGGAATAGATGGGGTTGCATTTGAATTTCTGAAGAAAGAAGAAAAAGAGGAGTAGTGTTGTTGAATGTCTAGTTCATTATATGTATGGCCCAAAGTGAGGTGTCACTGTACACAGAAAAGGAAGACAAAAGTGTATGTTCAAATCACAGGTGTACAAGTTTGTTTAGTATATGAGCAAGTTGCATGGGAGAGTGGTGATAGAGAGGGTGGTGGCATGCGCAGAACACTAGACAAGGGAGGGACAGTATGGTTTCACAAATAGTAGAGGATATGTTGATTTGAAAAATTTGTGTCAGAAATTCTTAGAGAAACAGAAGAGTTTGTATGTAGCTTTTAAGGATCTGGAGAAACTATATGTTTGGGTTGATAAAGATGCTTTATGTAAGGTGTAATGATTATATAGTGTTGGAGAAAAGCTACCAGAAATAGTGAGGAGCTTTAATCAAGAGAGTCAGGCTTGTGTGGGAGTAACAAAAGTGAGTGAGCTTGGAATAAAAGTTTGTGTGTAGAGATAAGAAAGATTAAGTGTAGCAAAAAGAGAGAGTAAATGAAGTTAGGGGAATGGGTGAGGAATAGGTTTTTCGGGAAGCAGTACCGGCATGCCAAAGAACTGTGTGGCATGTCAAAGATAGGAGGTAGGAAGTAAGTGGAGAGATGACACAGTTGCTTGTAATGGAGAAAAGAGAGGTGTATTGGCATTACTTGGAGGGAAGCAGTGTGATTAATGTAAAAGAAAAAGAGAGTATATAAGAATTGGGGTTAGTGAGTTTCAGCAAATTTCAGGAAGAAGAAAATGTTTTGGAAGTTGGTTAGTAGTGTGAGAAAACAAAACAGATGGGAACATCACTGGAGAAAAAAAAAAGAAGCAGTAACGGGAAGAGATGAAGGGAAGAGGAGATGGAATAAGTACTCTGAAGGATTGTTGATGATAGGATGGCAGAATTGGGATGTTTGGGTCAGGGAGGTATGCATACTGAGGGGTAATAGCAAGTGATTTGGTGAAAAGAGAAGAGGTAGTGACAGCCTTATGCAAGGTGAAGTTTAATTAGGTAGTTGGAGTGGATGGCATTATAGCTGAACTTCTTAAGAAAGGGGGTGACATTGTTATCGATTGTTCAGTTAAGATTTTCAATGTATGCATGAGTTGTCTGAGAATTGGTAGAATGTCTGTATTGAGCCTTCATATAAGTGCAAGGGAGCAAAGGTGAATGTCTGCAGTGCAGAGATGAAGTTTATTGAGTGTACCTGATAAGTTGCACGAGACAGACATGACTAAGAGAGTGGAGGCTTGCACAGAGCATCAGATTGGAGAGGGACAATGTTGTTTCAGGGATAGTTATGGATGTGTGGATCAGGTGTTTGCTTTGAAGAATTTAGGGGAGAAATACTTAGGGAAACAGAAGGATTTGTATGTGGGATTTATGGATCTGGAGAAAGCAAATGATAGGGTTGATAGAGATACTTTGTGGATGGAGTTACAAATATATGGTGTGGGAGTAATGATATTAGAAGCAGGGAGGAGATTTACTAAGAGAGTAAGGTGTGTGTGTGAGTTGGTAAAGAGGAGAATGAGTGGTTCCAGGTGAGGGTGGTGTGTGATGTCACCAAGGCTGTTTAATATTTCTATGGATGGGGTGATGAGGGAGATGATTGAGAGGGTTTTAAGGAGAAAGGTAGGTCTGCAGTCCCTCAGGGATGGTGGGGAGTTGAGTCAGTTACTTTCTATAGATGACAAGTTGCTGATGGCAGATTTTAGTGGGAAACTGCAGAAGCTGGCTTCTGAATTTGGGAGTGTGTTGGAGATAATTGAGAGTAAAAATGAATAAAAGCAAGTTTATTAGGCTTTGCAGTGCAGACTTGGAGGAAGTGAAGTGTCTTAGATACCCAAGAGTGGATATGGCAGCAAATGGAACCATAGGAGCAGAAGTGTCATAAGGAGAATGAGTGGGTGCATGTTTTAGGGACATTGAGGAATGTGTTGAAAGAGAGGTAAGTACACCCAGCAATGTTGTACAGAAGCAAGGCTTGGCCTCTAGATAAGAATGTACAAAGGATAATGAATATGTTGGAGATGAAATGTCTGAGAACAGGATGTAGCATGAGGCAGGCTGATCGAATAAGAAATGATAGGGTAAGAGATAAGTATGAGAGGTTAGTTAGGGTGTGAGTTTGAATGGAGAAAGCTTAGAGCAATTAAGTGTTTTAGATACCTGGGAGTGGACATAGCAGCAAATGGGACCATAAAAGTTGAAGTGAGTCATAGGGTGGATTTCAGGGTGAAGGTTCTGGGAGTACTGAAGAATGTGTGGAAAGGGAGATCATTAACTGGAAGGACAAAAATGGATATATTTAAAGGTTAAGTATTCCCAATGACATTATGTGGATGACAGGCATGGGATATAGGTAAGGCTGTGTAGAGGAGGGTGGATATGTTGAAAACAAAATTTTTGAGGACAATATGTGGTGTGTGTGAGGTGGCTTGATTAAGTATTGAAAGGGTAAGAGAGGGGTGTGGTAACAAAAAGAGAGTGGTTGAGAGAGCTGAAGAGTGAGCCAAAATGGTTTGGATATATGAAAAGAATGAGTGAGGAAAGGTTTACAAAGAGAATATATGTGTCAAGAGGTGGAGGGAACAAAGAGAACAGGGAAACCAAATTGGAGATGGAAGGATGAAGTGAAAAAGATTTTCAACGGTCAAGGCCTGAACATGTTGGAGGGTGAAAGGTGTGCATGGGATAGTGTGAATTGAAATGATGTGGTATACAGGGGTCAAAGTGCTGTCAGTGGACTGAACCAGGGCATGTGAAGTATCCAGGGTAAACCAAGGAAAATTCTGTGGGGTCTAGTTGTGGATAGGAAGCTGTGGGTTTAGTGCATTACACATGACAGTTAGAGAATGGATGTGAATGGATGCCTGCCTTTCTTCATCTGCTCCTGGTGCTACTTCACTAGCACAGGAAATGGCAGTCAAGTATAAAAAACTATTTTGATTTATTCTTGAAAGATTACAGCTACAGAATTATGGAGACTACAGAGGAATGCATCTGTTTTATTCAGGAAGCTTAAAACCTCTCTCAGCAAAATCTCTTACTGAATGAAATTAATTTGTTGGCCAAACCTTACATGTACTGTCAGAGCTCATGATTATAGGAAAGGTAGGCTCCTCTTTAACCTTTCTGAGGAACCTTTCCTTGGAGAAAATCAGCAACAGATGTCTTTGGCATATTCTAATCTATTCATCAATAATACTTTACTCTAGATGTTGAGGACCAACCTTGTCTGGTGCCAAGATTTCCAGCTTCAGAGCAGATGGCCCCTAGCGTGACACAAGATGGTTCTTAAAGTGGGTTCTTGTCTTACTTTATCCTCATTTTGGTAAGTTTCTCTCTAACCCTCCTCCTCCATACTAATATGCTCTGAAGTCTCAGGGAACACACTAATTTGAGGATGAAATGTAGGTACTAAAGTATGAAAAGCTGTTTCTCTCCAGTGTGATGTCCTGCAGCAATTTTTCCAGGTTGTTGTTTCCAGCCATACCTTCCCCTCTTTTTCAGAAAATCTTCCCCATAACCAGTGGTAAGTACCCTCGAGTTGATGTGTGTTCCAAGAATCATGAGCTAGGTTATCACCCCCAGGCCAAGCCAGCAAGCTCCTGGCACCAAACTGTTAGTCAGTACGAGGTGAGACATATTTATGTAACCAGAAGGCAAGGGTTAAGAGATTTCTAATCCTTATAGCTCATAGAGATTCTCTTAGGGCTCACAGGACACCTCCTTGAAGAGAAATATATTTTTGTACTCTGAAACTTCATTTCTTTTATGCACTTAGTAAATGAGGATGGTGAATTGAAATTCTTATACATTGGTTTAACAAAAATCCAGCAAGTCTGAAATGACAGGCTATGTTGTAACAAGGTGGTACTGTGCACCAGAAATAATGCTTAATTGGATGCACTATAATCAACAGGATATATGTTCTGTGGTGTGCATAACAGCAGTGCTTCTCACAGAAAAAATGCTTTTCATGGTGCTGATCACTGTTAAGGTGATTATCATAAGAATAGAGTAAAATAAAGGAGACCAGCATTGCAAGAAAAAACAGAAAAATGGTAAGTAATCATCAAAGAATAAAGTTAACTGTGTAACAAGATAGTGATAGATCATAAACTTTAACTGAAACTCCATATTTGTTCCATACACATTAAAGATATACATATAACATTATGGTGACCATAAATAAGTTCTCACAAAAATCACATATGTTGAACTTGTCACTTACATAGATGTTTAACTCTGGAGAGTATTTGCTTTGTATATATAAAGCATGTGTCTGTGATGTTGTGGTGACCATAAATTCATTTTTTATTATAGCACCATACCTACTTTGTGTAATCAGCCCTCACAGGTAGTAGTTGGTAGTCAGCCAACGACCAGTTCTACCCGCCTGGGTATCGGGAGGGTTAATGATGGCTGCATAGTGAAGCAGCACTTCAGTGGTTTTCAAGTTGCACTCCTCTGACCCAGGTAGCTGTCTTTTCTTTTTGTATCACCCACACACGGACTACTGGCATTCTGTCCGCAAACATACGTAACACTTGTCATACGTAACACTTGACCACACTTAACTCACATAGCTTATTCCTTGTAACTTTTCATAGATTCCCCTGCAGTGAGCACTATGTACTAGCCTTGCCTTTTGGCTAAATGTTAGGAGCAGTAGACAGAAGTAGTAGGTAGGAACATTTATGCAGGAGCATTAGGCAGAAACATTAGGTAGAAGTAGTAAGTAGGGGCATCAGGTAGAAGTAGTTGGTAGGACCATTAGGTACTGTGCTAGAGTTGCCCTCTGCCATTGGCCTGTTAAGAGTGAGGCATAAAGGCTAAGAAATGGTACTGGAGTTCACTATTTATGGAGACTCTATTGACATGGCCACCCCCTTGAGGGAGTTCTAGTTGGAACAGGCATCAGAGATAGATGAGTGTTTGTAAAATTATAGTTGTTTAGAACTGATGCTGTTTACCTCTGGGAAACACTGTGCTGGCTTTGCTTTCCACCAGTGGCCTGTCAAGGGTGAAGCACTAAAGGCTAAGAAGAGGCAATGGAGTCCACTAGTTATGATGAAGAGTAAAAGAGATGAGCGATTGAGGGTGATGGCTTTAAATGTTAATGGAATGACTGGTGAGAGTAAAAGGAGTGAGATTGAGGGGAATTTTAAAAGATACAGTGTGGCAGTGCTGGGATTGGGGAAAACCATATCACTGGGCAGAGTGTATGGAGCGAAAATGGAAAGGATGAATGCAAGTTGTGGAAGGGCATGGAAGAAGGATTTGTATAAACAGAAATGAATGAAAATTATCAGTGAAGAGTGAAAGAAGGATGTGCAATTGTGCTATCACCATGATTTTGAGAGGGTATTGTAGAGTGTGGATGGAATGGATAAAGAATGTTAGGTGAAATATTGGAGTTATGAAGTAAGCACCCATGAAGACTGCGCAAGTTAAAGATGAAAAGATGCATCTCTGAAGAAATTTGAATGACTTTATAAATAGAGAGGAAACTGGCTGTAATGGGTGATACCAAAGTGAAGATGGGATGTGATAAACTTGAAATAGTAAACTGAGAGTGCCTGGAGTAAATTAGAATGGAAATTATCTTTTGGATGTGTGTGCTGAGAGGGGTTCATTCCCTGCAAATATCCTTTTTCAGCACAAGATGATTCACAGATATGCACAGATGAGAAACAATGGAAGAGGAAAACAAATGGGTTTGACTGAATATGTGGCAGTGGATGAAAGGTTGAGAGGGCTTGTACTGGATGCTAGAGTTGACAGGATTCTTTGAAGAGTCTCACCATTTTGCAGTTCTTAAGGAGGTGAGGATTAGGGGAAAGTGGTGGTATGGTGTAAGGAAGAAAGTTAAGGTAAAAGTGTTGGCAAGTGAGATGAATCAGACAGAATGTAAAGAGGAATTTGAAAGAAGGGTGACAAAGTTTAGATGAAAGTGCAGTAGATGCAGGGATGCAGTCATGTGTGAATGTATTTAAAATGTTTAGAGATAGACTCTTAAAGTTGCAGAATTGTAGTCAGATACAATTGCTGCTCGTGAGATATAAGAATAAAAGTGGAAATGTATGGTGGGTGGATGAGATTAGGAATTCTTTAGAAAAGAAGAAAAAGACATATTGTAGACTGCTTGAGAGGAGTGTAACAGTGAAAGTTCAGCAGAGGAGGAGAGAAGAAAGCACAGAAAGAATAAGTGAAGATTTGGGAAGAAAGTTGAGTAGAAAGTTTAAGGAAAATAAGAAATTGTATTGAAGGGTGAAAAAGGAAAGAGTGGATGTAAGATTGGAAATGTTAATATGAATAGTTAGGAAGGGGAGTTGTTGAATCTAAAGGAGTAAGTGAAAGGAACATGGAAAGAGTGTTGTGAAGAACTGAAGAATGTAGAAGGTGAGGCAACAGTTGTTACTTGCATAGGTATGAAGAGTGATGGAAAAGGATAAAAGTGCAGGAGCCTATAGCAAGAGGTAAAAACGGGCGATAATGAGGTTGAAGGCACGAAAGGCATCTGGAGTAGATGGGACTAAAACTGAAATGTTGAAGTAAGGAGAAGAAAGTGTGATAGAGTGGATGCATTTGATTTGTGATTTAACATGAAAGCAGAAGGCTGTGCTTATGGATTGGGTTAAAGTTATTATTGTTTCTCTATTCAAAGGAAAAGATGCTGAGGATGTATATAGCAATTATGGAGGAATAAGTCTGTTAAGTATATCAGCATATAAGTGGTGTCAGGTGGTTTGATAGTTTAAATAATGAAAGGGTAAATGTGTGGTAAGAAAAAGAGTGTGGTTGAGAGAGCAGATGACAGTATGCTGAAATGGTTTGGACATATGGGGTAGGGGGGAACAACTGTTTGATGGTGTGAAAGCCTTCTACAGAGAAGCAGATGCATGTGTAACAGTGAATGGAGAGTTGAGTGAACGTTTCCGTATACATGTGGATGTGAGGTAGGGCTGTGTGATGTCACAGTGTCTTTTTAAAATACATATGGATACATCCTCAGCATCTTTTTTTTTTTTTTAATTTTCCAAAAGAAGGAACAGAGAAGGGTATTCCCTCAAAGGCCCAGTCCTCTGTTCTTAACGCTACCTCGCTATCGCGGGAAATGGCGAATAGTATGAAAAAAAAAAAAAAAAAATGGATGGAGTGATATGAGAGATGAAAGCAAAGATTGGGAAAAAGGGAGTAGAGATGGAGTGTGGTGGTGAGTTATGATGGAATGTGACAAACCAGTTTGTGGATGATATTGTGTTGTTTGTTGAGAGTGAAGAGGAGTGGCAGAAGATTGTTAGTGTGTTTTATGAGGTGTATATCATAGGACATTGAAGATAAATGCGATTAAAAGTGATGATGTTCAAAAGGAAATAGAGTGAAAGTACAGATTTTGCAGACCTACAGAGTAGAGCAGAAAGTGCGCTATTTATTTATTATACTTTGTTGCTGTCTCCCGTGTTAGTGAGGGAGCGCAAGGAAAAAGACCAAAGAATGGCCGAACCCACCCACATACACATGTATATACATAAACATCCACACACGCACATATACATACCTCTACATTTCAACGTATACATATATATACATACACAGACATATACATATATACATGTGTACATAATTCTTACTTGCTGTCTTCATTCATTACCGTTGCCACCCCACCACACATAAAATGACAACCCCCTCCCCCTGCACGAGTGTGAGATAGCGCTAGGAAAAGACAACAAAAGCCACATTCGTTCACACTCCGTCTCTAGATGTCATGAGTAATGCACCAAAACCACAGCTCCCTTTCCACATCCAGGCCCCACAAAACTTTCCATGGTTTACCCCAGATGCTTCACATGCCCTGGTTCAATCCATTGACAGCACGTCAACCCCAGTATACCACATCATTCCAATTCACTCTATTCCTTGCATGCCTTTCACCCTCCTGCATGTTCTGGCCCCAATCGCTCAATATCTTTTTCACTCCATCCTTCCACCTTCAATTTCGTCTACCACTTCTCCTTGTTCCCTCCGCCTCTGACACATATATCCTCTTTGTCAATCTTTCCTCACTCATTCTCTCCATGTGACCAAACCATTTCAATACACCCTCTTCTGCTCTCTCAACCACACTCTTTTTATTACCACACATCTCTCTTACCCTTTCATTACTTACTTGATCAAACCACCTCACACCACATAATGTCCTCAAACATCTCATTTCCAACATATCTGCCCTCCTCTGCATAACCCTATCTATAACCCATGCCTCGCAACCATATAAGATTGTTGGAACACTATTCCTTCAAAAATACCCATTTTTGCTTTCCGAGATAATGTTCTTGCCTTACGCACATTTTTCAATGCTCCTAGAACTTTCGCCCCCTCCCCTACCCTGTGACTCACTTCCGCTTCCATGGTTCCATCCACTGCCAAGTGCACTCCCAGATATCTAATACACTTCACTTCCTCCAGTTTTCCTCCATTCAAACTTACCTCCCAATTGACTTGTCCCTCAACCCTCCTGTGCCTAATAACCTTGCTTTTATTCACATATACTCCCAGCTTTCTTCTTTCACACACTTTACCAAACTCAGTCACAAGCTTCTGCAGTTCCTCATCCAAATCAGCCACCACTGTATCATCAGCGAACAACAACTGACTCACTTCCCAAGCCCTCTCATCCACAACAGACTGCATACTTGCACCCTCTCCAAGACTTTTACATTCACCTCCCTAACAACCCCATCCATAAACAAATTAAACAACCATGGAGACATCACACACCCCTGCCACAAACCGACATTCACTGAGAACCAATCACTTTCCTCTCTTCCTACTTGTACACATACCTTACATCCTCGATAAAACCTTTTCACTGCTTCTAGTAACTTGCCCCCACACCATATACTCTTAATACCTTCCACAGAGCATCTCTGTCAATTCTATCATATGCCTTCTCCAGATCCATAAATGCTACATGCAAACCCATTTGTTTTTCTAAGTACTTCTCACATACATTCTTCAAAGCAAACACTTGATCCACACATCCTCTACCACTTCTGAAACCACACTGCTGTTCCCCAGTCTGATGCTCTGTACATGCCTTGACCCACTCAATCAATACCCTCCAATATGATTTCCCAGGAATACTCAACAAAGTTATACCTCTGGAATTTGAGCACTCACCTTTATCCCCTTTGCCTTTGTACAATGGCACTATGCATGCATTCTGCCACTCCTCAGGCACTTCACTATGAGCATACATACACTGATTATCCTCACCAACCAGTCAAAAACAGTCACCCCTTTATTAATAAATTCCACTGCAATACCATCCAAACTCGCCGCCTTGCTGGCTTTCATCTTCCGCAAAGCTTTCACTACCTCTTCTCTGTTTACCAAATCATTCTCCCTGACCCTCTCACTTCGCACACCACCTCGACCAAAACTCCCTATATCTGCCACTCTATCATCTAACACATTCAACAAACCTTCAAAATACTCACTCAATCTCCTTCTCACATCACCACTACTTGCTATTACCTCCCTATTTGCCCCCTTGTCTGACACACTTTACCTCCTTCCAAAACATCGTTTTATTCTCTCTAAAATTTAATGATACTCTCTCACCCCAACTCTCATTTGCCCTCCTTATCACCTCATGCACCTTTCTCTTGACCTCCTGCCTCTTTCTTTTATACATCTCTTGGTCATTTGCACTATTTCCCTGTAAAAATCATCCAAATGCCTCTCTTTTCTCTTTCACTAATGATCTTACTTCTTCATCCCACCACTCACTACCCTTTCTAATCTGCCCACCTTCCATGCTTCTCATGCCACAAGCATCTTTTGTGCAAGCCATCACTGCTTCCCTAAATACATCCTGTTCCTTCCCCACTCCCCTTACATCCTTTGCTCTCACCTTTTTCCATTCTGTACTCAGTCTCTACTGGTACTTCCTCACACAAGTCTCCTTCCCAAGTTCACTTACTCTCACTGTTCTCTTCACCCCAACATTCTCTCTTCTTTTCTGAAAACCTCTACAAATCTTCACCTTCGCCTCTACAGACATCCCTACAGTTGCACCTCTCAGCATATTAACATCCAAAAGTCTCTCTTTCACACACCTATCAATTAACACATAATCCAATAATGCTCTCTGGCCATCTCTCCTACTTACATACGTATACTTATTATGTATATCTCTCTTTTTAAACCAGGTATTCCCAATCACCAATCCTTTTTCAGCACACAAATCTATAAGCTCTTCACCAATTCCATTTACAACACTGAACACCCCATGTACACCAATTATTCCCTCAACTGCCACATTACTCACCTTTGCATTCAAATCAACCATCACTATAACTCAGTCTCGTGCATCAAAACTGCTAACACACCCACCTAGCTGCTGCCAAAACACTTGCCTCTCATGATCTTTCTTCTCATGCCCAGGTGTATAGGCACCAATAATCACCCATCTCTCTCCATCCACTTTCAGTTTTACCCATATCAATCTAGAGCTTACTTTCTTACACTCTATCACATACTCCAACAACTCCTGTTTCAGGAGTAGTGCTACTCCTTCCTTTGCTCTTGTCCTCTCACCAACCCCTGATTCTACTCTCAAAACATTCCCAAGCCACTCTTCCCCTTTACCCTTGAAGTTCGTTTCACTCAGAGCCAAAACATCCAGATTCCTTTCCTGAAACATACTACCTATCTCTCCTTTTTTTCTCATCTTGGGAAGTGTTAGTTAAAAAGTGTGCTAAACTGTGGTGTTGATATGGGGGGAGGCTAAAAAAGGTAATAGAATTTAAGTATTTGGTTGCTGTTTTGGGTAAATATGGTGGTATGAAAGGAGAGATAAGGGAGAGAACATTACAGGGTAGAAAAATCATTGGGCTTGTTAATAGAATAATGAAGGGTTGTGGTATAAGCATGGAAGTGAAGAAAGGATTACAGGACACCATAGTCCTACTGACCCTGACCTATGCAGCTATAATATGGACATGGGATGAGTCAGAGGTTACGAATCCAGGCTGTGGAAGGGAGTTATTTGAGAGGAGCATTTGGTATGACTCGATGGAATGAAGAAAGAAATTTAGTATGGCAGGAAATGCCAAGGGAATGAATTGTGGGTTGGTAAAGTGGGTGGAATGTAATATTTTGAGGTGGTTTGGGCATGTAGAAAGAATGGAAGATGAGGGGTTTACATGGATAGTGTAAGATAATATGATTAAAGGGGTTGGTGTAAGAAGATTACCTGTGACACGTGGAAATGGAGTGGGAGAGTAATATGGAGAGAAAATTGGGGGGCAAATGCGTAGAATGGTGTATGAAAGGGAGGTATGTAAGGAAAAAGGTGAGTGGAGACTTTTGTCTTGGCCACCCCCTTAATAAGGGACAAGGCCTTTGAGAAATATTTTTGCTTTTCTCCTTTTTGTCCGTAGTTTTAGATAATGATGCAAGGAGTGAAGTTTTATGTTTATGAACATACCTGAAGTTTCCCCAAGAAAAAAAAATAATACCTTGTATATTAGAGTATAAAATTACAGAATGTAACCTTCATATGCAAATGAAAATAACCCTTACTCATCCCACACAACCAAATATGAAGTTACCCAGGACTTGAGTGTTAACAAGTAATATTTTGAAAGTAAAGATGTGTAAATTATATCAATAATGATGTATAGAACATTTGTGGAAGAGCCTTTATTTTTCTAGGATTATTCAACAGCAATTGCAGCATCTATTTCAAATTTTTTTTTTTACTAAGGAGATATATATGTCTAACTCAACTGTTTTCTTTTAGATCAAAGTTTTAGAATTTAAAGAAACATTTCCAATCTTTTTAACAGATTTTCCCCACTTAACCATGAACTTTTGACTTTACTCATACTATTTCTGTACAGCCCATGAAAACTTTGGTATCTTGCTTTTCTTTCTTTCATACTTGTTTGCTGTTTCCTGCACTAGCGAGGTAGTGCCAGGAACAGACATAAAAAGGCCACATCTGCTCACATCTATTCTCATGTTTAATGCACCGAAACCATAGCTCCCTGTCCACATTAAGGCACCACAGACCTTTCCATCGTTTATTGCAGACACTTCACATGCCCTGGTTCAGTCCATTGACAGCACATCAACTCCAGTACAACACATCATCCCAATTCACTCTTATCTCATGCATGCCTTTCACCCTCCTGCATACTCAGGCCCCAATCACTCAAAATCCTTTTCACTTGATCCTTCCATCTCCATTTTGTCCGCCCCATTCTCCTTGTTCCCTCCAGTTTTGACACGTATATCCTTGTTGACCTTTCTTTACTCATTCTTTCCATATGTCCAAACACTGCAGCACACCTCTTCTGCTCTCTCAAACACACTTTTTAGTACAACACATTTCTCTTTACTCTTACATTACTTTCTTGATCAAACCACCTCACACCACATATTGACCTCAAATATCTCATTTCCAACACATCCATCCTCCTTTGCAGGACCTTGTCTATAGCCCATGCCTCGCATCTATATAATATTGTTGGGACTACTATTCCCTCAAACATATTTGTTTTTGTCCTCTTAGGCACCATTCTCTCTTTCTACACACTCTTCAGTGCTCCTAGAACCTTTGTCCCCTGCCCCATCATATTACTCACTTCTGCTTCCATGGTTCCATTCACTGCTGTGTCTACTCCCAGATATTTAAAAACACTTAATTTCCTCCATCATTTTTCCATCCAAACTCACACCTCAACTAACTTGTCTCTCAACACTACTGAACCTAATAACCTTGCATTTATTCACATTTACTTTCAACTTAGTCACCAACTTATGCAATTTCTCACTCACATCTGCCACCAGTGCTGTATCATCAGCAAACAACAACTGACTCATTTCTAAAACCCTCTCATACCCCACAGACTGCATACTTGCCACTCTCTCCAAGACTCTCGCACTTACCTCACCACCCCTTCTATAAACAAACTGAACAACCACAGTGACATCATACACTCCTGCCAAAGACCAGCCTTCACTTGGAACCATTCACCCTCCTCTCTTCCTACTCATACACAAGCCTTACACCCATGATAAAAACTTCTTGCTGCTTCTAACAGCTTTCCTCTCACACCATATACTTGTAAGTCCTTCTGCAAAGCATCTCTATTAATCTCAACATAGGCCTTCTCCAGATCCATAAATGCCAAATACATATCCATCTGTTTTTCTAAGTTTTTCTCACATTCTTTAAAGCAAACACCTGATCCATACATCCCCTGCCACTTCTAAAACCATACTTCTTCCCAATCTGATGCTCTGTGCATGCCTTCACCCTCTCAATCAATACCCTCACTTACTACTAACCAGGTATACTTAATCTTATACCTCTTTAGTTTGAACACTCACCTATATCCCCTTTGTCTTTATGCATTTGCACTATACATGCATTCTGCCATCCTCTGGCAACTCACCACGATCCATACATACATTCAATATCCTTATCAACCAGTCAACAACACAGTCACCTCATTTCTTAAAGAAAAATTTAAGTGCAATATTATCCACTCCAGCAGCCTCGCTGCATTTCAATCTTATGCAAGGCTTTCACTACCAATTCTGTTTTCACCTAACCACTCTCCATGACTTTGCATACCTCCCTAACCAAATAACCAAAACACGCTACATCTGCCACTCTATCATCAAAGACATTTAATAATCCTTCATAGTACTCACTCCATATCTTTCTCACTTCATCACTACCTGTTATCACTTCTCCTCTTGCCCTCTTCAATGATGTTCCCATTTGTTCTCTTGTCTTTTGCACATTATTTACCTCCTTCCAAAGCATCGTATTCTCCCTAAAGTTTACTGAAACTCACTCTCTCCAACTCTATGTCCTTTATTCAACCCTTGTATTTTCTTTTTAAACCAAGTATTCCCAATCACCTCACCATTCTTTTTTTCAGCACACAACTCCACAAGCTCTTCACTATTTTCTTTCATTATACTGAATACCTCCATGTGCCCCAATTATACCTTTAACTGCCACATTACTTACCTTCTCATTTAAATCACCCATCACTAATACCATGTTTCTTACATCATAACTGCTGACACACTCAGCTGCTCCCAAGACATTTGCATCTCATGATGTTTCTTCTCATGGCCAGGTGCATAAGTACTAATAATCACACATCTCTCACCATCCACTTTCAGTTTTACCAACATTCTATCACACATGGCCACAACTCCTGCTTCAGTAGTGCTACTCCTTCCTTAGCTCTTGTCCTCTCACCAACCCCTGACTTTACTCCTAAGACATTTCCAAACCCTTCTTTTCATTTACCCTTGAGCTTTGTTTCACTCAGAGCCAGGACATTCAGGTTTGCTTCCTTAAACTATGTATCTCTCTTCTCATCTTGGTTACATCCACACACATTCAGACACCCCAGTTTGTGGCTTCAAGGAGGATGAGCACTCCCTACCTTGCTCCTTCTGTTCCCTCTCATAGAAATTGAAATACAAGATTGGGGGAAGGGGGTTATTTATCCCAGTCTCCCCCCCCCCCTAAATTGCCTTCTACAGCATGCAAGGAAGATGGAGGTACAGTTCTTTCTCCCCTACCCCAGGGATAAAATGCTATGGTATACTAGTATGCACAAATGGTATGCTACTATGAACAAAATTGGTATGTATGTTACAATGGTATACTCTATGTATAAATAGATATTTTTGGAGATGACTTTTGAGAAAAAGCAACTTGATACACATAAGACATCTACAATCTTTTTATATAGTGTGTCAGTGTGCCCATGTGAATGTTCCTGGTGACAATCCTCTTGTTAACAAAACCAAATTCATCACACCTTGATTTTTGCACCACTGTGCCCAAACAGATGTTGGTGAGGTTCAACTTCCAACAAACACTTTTCCTTATTCACCACATGGCAACTAAAGCGAGGGGCAATAATATTCCAGGAGTAGCCTGCATACCATGTTTACTATGGAAAGCTTCAGTATGGACTACATGAGGAACCAAGGATAAAAAGGAGGAAGCTTCATCAAATATATAAATATGAACAAATAAATACTACTCATGAAATATATAAATATGAACAAATAAATACTACTAATGTACTGTATTACATATCATATCCCAACATTTTCACATCACTGTGCTCAAGCATATGATGTGAATGTTCACATTTCTGTACAAATACTTTACCACATTTTTCACATTCAAACTTTTTCACACTACTGTGTACAAGTAGATGTCGCTGAAGATGAGTCTTCTGTAAAAACAGTTTCCCACATTCATCGCATCCAAACTTTTTCACACCAGTATGCACAAGCAAGTGTCGTTGAAGATTTCCTTTCTTTAAAAACAGTTTTCCACAGTGATCACATCCAAACTTCTTCACACCTCTATGCACAAGCAAATGTTGGGACATTTCATTTTTCCGCAAAAACATTTTTCCACATTCATCACATTCAAACTTTTTCAAACCGTTGTGAACAAGCATATGTTGTGTAAGTTCATATTTCCGTAAAAACAGTTTCCCACATTCATCACATACAAACTTTTTCACACCACTGTGCATTGGTATATGTTGCTTTAGATGACTATTCTGAGAAAATAATTTCCCACATTCAACACACTGGAACTTTTTCACTCCACTGTGCACAACCAAATGTTGCTGAAGATGGCTTTTCTGCAAAAACATTTTCCCACATTCATCACATTCAAATCTTTTCACACCACTGTGCATAAGCAGATGTTGCTGAAGATGACTTTTCTGCAAAAACAGTTTCCCACATTGATTACAATCAAATCTTTTCACACCACTGTGCATCAACAAATGTTCACGAAGATGACTTTTCTGCAAAAACAGCTTCCCACACTGATCACATTCAAACTTTTTCACACCAGTATGCACGAGCAAATGTCTCTTAAGACTACTTTTATATGGATACAGTTTCCCACATTCACCACATTCAAACCTTTTCACACTACTGTGCACAAGCAAATGTGTTTTGAGAGCATCTTCATGTGGAAATTGTTCTCCGCATTCACTGCATCCAAGATTTTTTGTACTATTGTGGACAAGCAATTGTCTCTCAAGAACACCCTTGCATGAACACAGTTTCCCACATTCGTCACATCCAAATTCATTCACATGACTTAAATTTTCTACATCACTGTGCACAAGGAGCTGCTTTGGAAGGTTTGTCTCATATGGAAACTGATTCTCATACTCTGTAGAGCTGATCTTTTCCTGACCATTTTGCAAAAGCATTTGCATCTGGAGATGATCCTCCTGCGGATAAAATTTCCTACATTCCTCATATGGAAACTTTTCCTCTTCAGTTGACATTGTCAGTTTCTGCTCTATTCTCAGTCTTGAAATGTGATTTCACTTCACATCTGAAATAAAAGAGTTGTCTTAAGAACGCAGTCTAACTAAATGTTACAATTCAAACTTTAGACTATTGCAGTATGCATCAGTTGTGTTAAATGAGTGATAACACTGGAACAATCCACAATCATCTCTGAAATTCCAATAAATACAATAATTTCAGAAAGAGTAATATGTTCTCAGCATAATTTCACACAACTACATTTACACCACTGATGCATACAATGATTCTTCAGAACAAAGTATTATAATATTCATATATATATATATATATATATATATATATATATATATGGTGCCTAAATATATATATATATATTTATTTATTTATTATACTTTGTCGCTGTCTCCCGCGTTTGCGAGGTAGCGCAAGGAAACAGACGAAAGAAATGGCCCAACCCCCCCATACACATGTATATACATACGTCCACACACGCAAATATACATACCTACACAGCTTTCCATGGCTTACCCCAGACGCTTCACATGCCTTGATTCAATCCACTGACAGCACGTCAACCCCGGTATAACACATCGCTCCAATTCACTCTATTCCTTGCCCTCCTTTCACCCTCCTGCATGTTCAGGCCCCGATCACACAAAATCTATTTCACTCCATCTTTCCACCTCCAATTTGGTCTCCCTCTTCTCCTCGTTCCCTCCACCTCCGACACATATATCCTCTTGGCCAATCTTTCCTCACTCATTCCTCTCCATGTGCCCAAACCACTTCAAAACACCCTCTTCTGCTCTCTCAACCACGCTCTTTTTATTTCCACACATCTCTCTTACCCTTACGTTACTCACTCGATCAAACCACCTCACACCACACATTGTCCTCAAACATCTCATTTCCAGCACATCCATCCTCCTGCGCACAACTCTATCCATAGCCCACGCCTCGCAACCATACAACATTGTTGGAACCACTATTCCTTCAAACATACCCATTTTTGCTTTCCGAGATAATGTTCTCGACTTCCACACATTCTTCAAGGCCCTCAGAATTTTCGCCCCCTCCCCCACCCTATGATCCACTTCCACTTCCATGGTTCCATCCGCTGCCAGATCCACTCCCAGATATCTAAAACACTTCACTTCCTCCAGTTTTTCTCCATTCAAACTCACCTCCCAATTGACTTGACCCTCAACCCTACTGTACCTAATAACCTTGCTCTTATTCACATTTACTCTTAACTTTCTTCTTCCACACACTTTACCAAACTCAGTCACCAGCTTCTGCAGTTTCTCACATGAATCAGCCACCAGCGCTGTATCATCAGCGAACAACAACTGACTCACTTCCCAAGCTCTCTCTTGTCCTCTCACTAACCCCTGACTTTACTCCCCAGACATATATATATATATATATGGTGCCTATATATAGGGTGCCTAAATGTGTGTGGATGTAACCAAGATGTGAAAAAAGGAGAGATAGGTAGTATGTTTGAGGAAAGGAACCTGGATGTTTTGGCTCTGAGTGAAACGAAGCTCAAGGGTAAAGGGGAAGAGTGGTTTGGGAATGTCTGGGGAGTAAAGTCAGGGGTTAGTGAGAGGACAAGAGCAAGGGAAGGAGTAGCAATACTCCTGAAACAGGAGTTGTGGGAGTATGTGATAGAGTGTAAGAAAGTAAATTCTCGATTAATATGGGTAAAACTGAAAGTTGATGGAGAGAGGTGGGTGATTATTGGTGCATATGCACCTGGGCATGAGAAGAAAGATCAAGAGAGGCAAGTGTTTTGGGAGCAGCTGAATGAGTGTGTTAGTGGTTTTGATGCACGAGACCAGGTTAGAGTGATGGGTGATTTGAATGCAAAGGTGAGTAATGTGGCAGTTGAGGGAATAATTGGTATACATGGGGTGTTCAGTGTTGTAAATGGAAATGGTGAAGAGCTTGTAGATTTATGTGCTGAAAAAGGACTGACGATTGGGAATACCTGGTTTAAAAAGCGAGATATACATAAGTATACTTATGTAAGTAGGAGAGATGGCCAGAGAGCGTTATTGGATTACGTGTTAATTGACAGGCGTGCGAAAGAGAGACTTTTGGATGTTAATGTGCTGAGAGGTGCAACTGGAGGGATGTCTGATCATTATCTTGTGGAGGCTAAGGTGAAGATTTGTATGGGTTTTCAGAAAAGAAGAGTGAATGTTGGGGTGAAGAGGGTGGTGAGAGTAAGTGAGCTTGAGAAGGAGACCTGTGTGAGGAAGTACAAGGAGAGACTGAGTACAGAATGGAAAAAGGTGAGAACAATGGAAGTAAGGGGAGTGGGGGAGGAATGGGATGTATTTAGGGAATCAGTGATGGATTGCGCAAAAGATGCTTGTGGCATGAGAAGAGTGGGAGGTGGGTTGATTAGAAAGGGTAGTGAGTGGTGGGATGAAGAAGTAAGAGTATTAGTGAAAGAGAAGAGAGAGGCATTTGGACGATTTTTGCAGGGAAAAAATGCAATTGAGTGGGAGATGTATAAAAGAAAGAGACAGGAGGTCAAGAGAAAGGTGCAAGAGGTGAAAAAAAGGGCAAATGAGAGTTGGGGTGAGAGAGTATCATTAAAATTTAGGGAGAATAAAAAGATGTTCTGGAATGAGGTAAATAAAGTGCGTAAGACAAGGGAGCAAATGGGAACTTCAGTGAAGGGCGCAAATGGGGAGGTGATAACAAGTAGTGGTGATGTGAGAAGGAGATGGAGTGAGTATTTTGAAGGTTTGTTGAATGTGTTTGATGATAGAGTGGCAGATATAGGGTGTTTTGGTCGAGGTGGTGTGCAAAGTGAGAGGGTTAGGGAAAATGATTTGGTAAACAGAGAAGAGGTAGTGAAAGCTTTGCGGAAGATGAAAGCCGGCAAGGCAGCAGGTTTGGATGGTATTGCAGTGGAATTTATTAAAAAAGGGGGTGACTGTATTGTTGACTGGTTGGTAAGGTTATTTAATGTATGTATGACTCATGGTGAGGTGCCTGAGGATTGGCAGAATGCGTGCATAGTGCCATTGTACAAAGGCAAAGGGGATAAGAGTGAGTGCTCAAATTACAGAGGTATAAGTTTGTTGAGTATTCCTGGTAAATTATATGGGAGGGTATTGATTGAGAGGGTGAAGGCATGTACAGAGCATCAGATTGGGGAAGAGCAGTGTGGTTTCAGAAGTGGTAGAGGATGTGTGGATCAGGTGTTTGCTTTGAAGAATGTATGTGAGAAATACTTAGAAAAGCAAATGGATTTGTATGTAGCATTTATGGATCTGGAGAAGGCATATGATAGAGTTGATAGAGATGCTCTGTGGAAGGTATTAAGAATATATGGTGTGGGAGGCAAGTTGTTAGAAGCAGTGAAAAGTTTTTATCGAGGATGTAAGGCATGTGTACGTGTAGGAAGAGAGGAAAGTGATTGGTTCTCAGTGAATGTAGGTTTGCGGCAGGGGTGTGTGATGTCTCCATGGTTGTTTAATTTGTTTATGGATGGGGTTGTTAGGGAGGTAAATGCAAGAGTTTTGGAAAGAGGGGCAAGTATGAAGTCTGTTGGGGATGAGAGAGCTTGGGAAGTGAGTCAGTTGTTGTTCGCTGATGATACAGCGCTGGTGGCTGATTCATGTGAGAAACTGCAGAAGCTGGTGACTGAGTTTGGTAAAGTGTGTGGAAGAAGAAAGTTAAGAGTAAATGTGAATAAGAGCAAGGTTATTAGGTACAGTAGGGTTGAGGGTCAAGTCAACTGGGAGGTGAGTTTGAATGGAGAAAAACTGGAGGAAGTGAAGTGTTTTAGATATCTGGGAGTGGATCTGGCAGCGGATGGAACCATGGAAGCGGAAGTGGATCATAGGGTGGGGGAGGGGGCGAAAATTCTGGGGGCCTTGAAGAATGTGTGGAAGTCGAGAACATTATCTCGGAAAGCAAAAATGGGTATGTTTGAAGGAATAGTGGTTCCAACAATGTTGTATGGTTGCGAGGCATGGGCTATGGATAGAGTTGTGCGCAGGAGGATGGATGTGCTGGAAATGAGATGTTTGAGGACAATGTGTGGTGTGAGGTGGTTTGATCGAGTGAGTAACGTAAGGGTAAGAGAGATGTGTGGAAATAAAAAGAGCGTGGTTGAGAGAGCAGAAGAGGGTGTATTGAAGTGGTTTGGGCACATGGAGAGGATGAGTGAGGAAAGATTGACCAAGAGGATATATGTGTCGGAGGTGGAGGGAACAAGGAGAAGAAAGAGGGAGACCAAATTGGAGGTGGAAAGATGGAGTGAAAAAGATTTTGTGTGATCGGGGCCTGAACATGCAGGAGGGTGAAAGGAGGGCAAGGAATAGAGTGAATTGGAGCGATGTGGTATACCGGGGTTGACGTGCTGTCAGTGGATTGAGTCAAGGCATGTGAAGCGTCTGGGGTAAGCCATGGAAAGCTGTGTAGGTATGTATATTTGCGTGTGTGGACGTATGTATATACATGTGTATGGGGGGGTTGGGCCATTTCTTTCGTCTGTTTCCTTGCGCTACCTCGCAAACGCGGGAGACAGCGACAAAGTATAATAACAAAAAAAAAAATATATATATATATATATATATATATATATATATATATTCATGAAAGATATTTGGGTTGAGAATAAATCTTTGAGACACTATGGAAAACAAATGTATAACAAGCAATGCAACAGTATGAAGCTTTGCTATGGGATCTACTGTAATGCCCTTAAAACATTTTGTATATTCAATATGTTTGGTGCAATTTTTGGTACAGTACTTTCAGAGTGAACTTAGTGCAAGGTTTTCATACAGCAGGTACATTAAAGGAAAGAGCTTAAATCCAGCAATAATTATTCTATTCTTCCATATCTAAAATTTCTTCTTACTACTTACTCATACATACATTTCTAGAAGATACTTTTACAGTAAACTTTAACCCTCAAAGCTCTACTTATTATAATTTCTTGTTTATGACTTTTGTGGCAGTTTTAAAGGCACCAAATACAGCCCTTTTCAAGCAGTCCACAATTACTTTTCCAATCTCTTAATAAAATTAGGACAAAAAAAAGTAGTACATGGCTAAGGTAAGACAAATTCAGGATATAATGTTTTTTTATTTATTATTTTGCTTTGTCGCTGTCTCCCGCATTAGCGAGGTAGCACAAGGAAACAGACAAAAGAATGGCCCAACCCACCCACATACACATGTATATACATACACATCCACACACGCAAATATACATAACTATACATCTCAATGTATACATATATATACACACACAGACATATACATATATACACATGTACAGTGATGGATTGCGCAAAAGATGCTTGTGGCATGAGAAGAGTGGGAGGTGAGTTGATGAGAAATAGTAGTAGTGGTGGGATGAAGAAGTAAGAGTATTAGTGAAAGAGAAGAGAGAGGCATTTGGACGATTTTTGCAGGGAAAAAATGCAATTGAGTGGGAGATGTATAAAAGAAAGAGACAGGAGGTCAAGAGAAAGGTGCAAGAGGTGAAAAAAAGGGCAAATGAGAGTTGGGGTGAGAGAGTATCATTAAATTTTAGGGAGAATAAAAAGATGTTCTGGAAGGAGGTAAATAAAGTGCGTAAGACAAGGGAGCAAATGGGAACTTCGGTGAAGGGCGCAAGTGGGGAGGTGATAACAAGTAGTGGTGATGTGAGAAGGAGATGGAGTGAGTATTTTGAAGGTTTGTTGAATGTGTTTGATGATAGAGTGGCAGATATAGGGTGTTTTGGTCGAGGTGGTGTGCAAAGTGAGAGGGTTAGGGAAAATGATTTGGTAAACAGAGAAGAGGTAGTGAAAGCTTTGCGGAAGATGAAAGCCGGCAAGGCAGCAGGTTTGGATGGTATTGCAGTGGAATTTATTAAAAAAGGGGGTGACTGTATTGTTGACTGGTTGGTAAGGTTATTTAATGTATGTATGACTCATGGTGAGGTGCCTGATGATTGGCAGAATGCGTGCATAGTGCCATTGTACAAAGGCAAAGGGGATAAGAGTGAGTGCTCAAATTACAGAGGTATAAGTTTGTTGAGTATTCCTGGTAAATTATATGGGAGGGTATTGATTGAGAGGGTGAAGGCATGTACAGAGCATCAGATTGGGGAAGAGCAGTGTGGTTTCAGAAGTGGTAGAGGATGTGTGGATCAGGTGTTTGCTTTGAAGAATGTATGTGAGAAATACTTAGAAAAGCAAATGGATTTGTATGTAGCATTTATGGATCTGGAGAAGGCATATGATAGAGTTGATAGAGATGCTCTGTGGAAGGTATTAAGAATATATGGTGTGGGAGGCAAGTTGTTAGAAGCAGTGAAAAGTTTTTATCGAGGATGTAAGGCATGTGTACGTGTAGGAAGAGAGGAAAGTGATTGGTTCTCAGTGAATGTAGGTTTGCGGCAGGGGTGTGTGATGTCTCCATGGTTGTTTAATTTGTTTATGGATGGGGTTGTTAGGGAGGTAAATGCAAGAGTTTTGGAAAGAGGGGCAAGTATGAAGTCTGTTGGGGATGAGAGAGCGTGGGAAGTGAGTCAGTTGCTGTTCGCTGATGATACAGCGCTGGTGGCTGATTCATGTGAGAAACTGCAGAAGCTGGTGACTGAGTTTGGTAAAGTGTGTGGAAGAAGAAAGTTAAGAGTAAATGTGAATAAGAGCAAGGTTATTAGGTACAGTAGGGTTGAGGGTCAAGTCAACTGGGAGGTGAGTTTGAATGGAGAAAAACTGGAGGAAGTGAAGTGTTGTAGATATCTGGGAGTGGATCTGGCAGCGGATGGAACCATGGAAGCGGAAGTGGATCATAGGGTGGGGGAGGGGGCGAAAATTCTGGGGGCCTTGAAGAATGTGTGGAAGTCGAGAACATTATCTCGGAAAGCAAAAATGGGTATGTTTGAAGGAATAGTGGTTCCAACAATGTTGTATGGTTGCGAGGCATGGGCTATGGATAGAGTTGTGCGCAGGAGGATGGATGTGCTGGAAATGAGATGTTTGAGGACAATGTGTGGTGTGAGGTGGTTTGATCGAGTGAGTAACGTAAGGGTAAGAGAGATGTGTGGAAATAAAAAGAGCGTGGTTGAGAGAGCAGAAGAGGGTGTATTGAAGTGGTTTGGGCACATGGAGAGGATGAGTGAGGAAAGATTGACCAAGAGGATATATGTGTCGGAGGTGGAGGGAACAAGGAGAAGAGGGAGACCAAATTGGAGGTGGAAAGATGGAGTGAAAAAGGTTTTGTGTGATCGGGGCCTGAACATGCAGGAGGGTGAAAGGAGGGCAAGGAATAGAGTGAATTGGAACGATGTGGTATACCGGGGTTGACGTGCTGTCAGTGGATTGAGTCAAGGCATGTGAAGCGTCTGGGGTAAGCCATGGAAAGCTGTGTAGGTATGTATATTTGCGTGTGTGGACGTATGTATATACATGTGTATGGGGAGGGTTGGGCCATTTCTTTCGTCTGTTTCCTTGCGCTACCTCGCAAACGCGGGAGACAGCGACAAAGTATAATAAAAAAAAAAAAAAATAAATAAATATATATATATATAGATATATATATATATATATATATATTTTTTTTTTTTTTTTTTTTTTATACTTTGTCGCTGTCTCCCGCGTCTGCGAGGTAGCGCAAGGAAACAGACGAAAGAAATGGCCCAACCCCCCCCCCCCCATACACATGTACATACACATGTCCACACACGTGTATACATACCTACACAGCTTTCCATGGTCCACCCCAGACGCCTCACATGCCTTGATTCACTCCACTGACAGCACGTCAACCCCTGTATAACACATCGCTCCAATTCACTCTATTCCTTGCCCTCCTTACACCCTCCTGCATGTTCAGGCCCCGATCACACAAAATCTTTTTCACTCCATCTTTCCACCTCCAATTTGGTCTCCCTCTTCTCCTCGTTCCCTCCACCTCCGACACATATATCCTCTTGGTCAATCTTTCCTCACTCATTCTCTCCATGTGCCCAAACCATTTCAAAACACCCTCTTCTGCTCTCTCAACCACGCTCTTTTTATTTCCACACATCTCTCTTACCCTTACGTTACTTACTCGATCAAACCACCTCACACCACACATTGTCCTCAAACATCTCATTTCCAGCACATCCATCCTCCTGCGCACAACTCTATCCATAGCCCACGCCTCGCAACCATACAACATTGTTGGAACCACTATTCCTTCAAACATACCCATTTTTGCTTTCCGAGATAATGTTCTCGACTTCCACACATTTTTCAAGGCTCCCAAAATTTTCGCCCCCTCCCCCACCCTATGATCCACTTCCGCTTCCATGGTTCCATCCGCTGACAGATCCACTCCCAGATATCTAAAACACTTCACTTCCTCCAGTTTTTCTCCATTCAAACTTACCTCCCAATTGACTTGACCCTCAACCCTACTGTACCTAATAACCTTGCTCTTATTCACATTTACTCTTAACTTTCTTCTTCCACACACTTTACCAAACTCAGTCACCAGCTTCTGCAGTTTCTCACATGAATCAGCCACCAGCGCTGTATCATCAGCGAACAACAACTGACTCACTTCCCAGGCTCTCTCATCCCCAACAGACTTCATACTTGCCCCTCTTTCCAGGACTCTTGCATTCACCTCCCTAACAACCCCATCCATAAACAAATTAAACAACCATGGAGACATCACACACCCCTGCCGCAAACCTACATTCACTGAGAACCAATCACTTTCCTCTCTTCCTACACGTACACATGCCTTACATCCTCGATAAAAACTTTTCACTGCTTCTAACAACTTGCCTCCCACACCATATATTCTTAATACCTTCCACAGAGCATCTCTATCAACTCTATCATATGCCTTCTCCAGATCCATAAATGCTACATACAAATCCATTTGCTTTTCTAAGTATTTCTCACATACATTCTTCAAAGCAAACACCTGATCCACACATCCTCTACCACTTCTGAAACCGCACTGCTCTTCCCCAATCTGATGCTCTGTACATGCCTTCACCCTCTCAATCAATACCCTCCCATATAATTTACCAGGAATACTCAACAAACTTATACCTCTGTAATTTGAGCACTCACTCTTATCCCCTTTGCCTTTGTACAATGGCACTATGCACGCATTCCGCCAATCCTCAGGCACCTCACCATGAGTCATACATACATTAAATAACCTTACCAACCAGTCAACAATACAGTCACCCCCTTTTTTAATAAATTCCACTGCAATACCATCCAAACCTGCTGCCTTGCCGGCTTTCATCTTCCGCAAAGCTTTTACTACCTCTTCTCTGTTTACCAAATCATTTTCCCTAACCCTCTCACTTTGCACACCACCTCGACCAAAACACCCTATATCTGCCACTCTGTCATCAGACACATTCAACAAACCTTCAAAATACTCATTCCATCTCCTTCTCACATCACCACTACTTGTTATCACCTCCCCATTTACGCCCTTCACTGAAGTTCCCATTTGCTCCCTTGTCTTACGCACCCTATTTACCTCCTTCCAGAACATCTTTTTATTCTCCCTAAAATTTACTGATAGTCTCTCACCCCAACTCTCATTTGCCCTTTTTTTCACCTCTTGCACCTTTCTCTTGACCTCCTGTCTCTTTCTTTTATACTTCTCCCACTCAATTGCATTTTTTCCCTGCAAAAATCGTCCAAATGCCTCTCTCTTCTCTTTCACTAATACTCTTACTTCTTCATCCCACCACTCACTACCCTTTCTAAACAGCCCACCTCCCACTCTTCTCATGCCACAAGCATCTTTTGCGCAATCCATCACTGATTCCCTAAATACATCCCATTCCTCCCCCACTCCCCTTACTTCCATTGTTCTCACCTTTTTCCATTCTGTACACAGTCTCTCCTGGTACTTCCCCACACAGGTCTCCTTCCCAAGCTCACTTATTCTCACCACCTTCTTCACCCCAACATTCACTCCTCTTTTCTGAAAACCCATACTAATCTTCACCTTAGCCTCCACAAGATAATGATCAGACAACCCTCCAGTTGCACCTCTCAGCACATTAACATCCAAAAGTCTCTCTTTCGCATATATATATATATATATATATATATATATATATATATATATATATATATATATATATATATATATTCATGAAAGATATTTGGGTTGAGAATAAATCTTTGAGGCACTATGGAAAACAAATGTATAACAAGCAATGCAACAGTATGAAGCTTTGCTATGGGATCTACTGTAATGCCCTTAAAACATTTTGTATATTCAATATGTTTGGTGCAATTTTTGGTACAGTACTTTCAGAGTGAACTTAGTGCAAGGTTTTCATACAGCAGGTACATTAAAGGAAAGAGCTTAAATCCAGCAATAATTATTCTATTCTTCCATATCTAAAATTTCTTCTTACTATTTACTCATACATACATTTCTAGAAGATACTTTTACAGTAAACTTTAACCCTCAAAGCTCTACTTATTATAATTTCTTGTTTATGACTTTTGTGGCAGTTTTAAAGGCACCAAATACAGCCCTTTTCAAGCAGTCCACAATTACTTTTCCAATCTCTTAATAAAATTAGGACAAAAAAAAGTAGTACATGGCTAAGGTAAGACAAATTCAGGATATAATGTTTTTTTATTTATTATTTTGCTTTGTCGCTGTCTCCCGCGTTAGCGAGGTAGCACAAGGAAACAGACAAAAGAATGGCCCAACCCACCCACATACACATGTATATACATACACATCCACACACGCAAATATACATAACTATACATCACAATGTATACATATATATACACACACAGACATATACATATATACACATGTACAGTGATGGATTGCGCAAAAGATGCTTGTGGCATGAGAAGAGTGGGAGGTGGGTTGATTAGAAAGGGTAGTGAGTGGTGGGATGAAGAAGTAAGAGTATTAGTGAAAGAGAAGAGAGAGAGGCATTTGGACGATTTTTGCAGGGAAAAAATGCAATTGAGTGGGAGATGTATAAAAGAAAGAGACAGGAGGTCAAGAGAAAGGTGCAAGAGGTGAAAAAAAGGGCAAATGAGAGTTGGGGTGAGAGAGTATCATTAAATTTTAGGGAGAATAAAAAGATGTTCTGGAAGGAGGTAAATAAAGTGCATAAGACAAGGGAGCAAATGGGAACTTCGGTGAAGGGCGCAAGTGGGGAGGTAATAACAAGTAGTGGTGATGTGAGAAGGAGATGGAGTGAGTATTTTGAAGGTTTGTTGAATGTGTTTGATGATAGAGTGGCAGATATAGGGTGTTTTGGTCGAGGTGGTGTGCAAAGTGAGAGGGTTAGGGAAAATGATCTGGTAAACAGAGAAGAGGTAGTGAAAGCTTTGCGGAAGATGAAAGCCGGCAAGGCAGCAGGTTTGGATGGTATTGCAGTGGAATTTATTAAAAAAGGGGGTGACTGTATTGTTGACTGGTTGGTAAGGTTATTTAATGTATGTATGACTCATGGTGAGGTGCCTGAGGATTGGCGGAATGCATGCATAGTGCCATTGTACAAAGGCAAAGGGGATAAGAGTGAGTGCTCAAATTACAGAGGTATAAGTTTGTTGAGTATTCCTGGTAAATTATATGGGAGGGTATTGATTGAGAGGGTGAAGGCATGTACAGAGCATCAGATTGGGGAAGAGCAGTGTGGTTTCAGAAGTGGTAGAGGATGTGTGGATCAGGTGTTTGCTTTGAAGAATGTATGTGAGAAATACTTAGAAAAGCAAATGGATTTGTATGTAGCATTTATGGATCTGGAGAAGGCATATGATAGAGTTGATAGAGATGCTCTGTGGAAGGTATTAAGAATATATGGTGTGGGAGGAAAGTTGTTAGAAGCAGTGAAAAGTTTTTATCGAGGATGTAAGGCATGTGTACGTGTAGGAAGAGAGGAAAGTGATTGGTTCTCAGTGAATGTAGGTTTGCGGCAGGGGTGTGTGATGTCTCCATGGTTGTTTAATTTGTTTATGGATGGGGTTGTTAGGGAGGTAAATGCAAGAGTTTTGGAAAGAGGGGCAAGTATGAAGTCTGTTGGGGATGAGAGAGCTTTGGAAGTGAGTCAGTTGTTGTTCGCTGATGATACAGCGCTGGTGGCTGATTCATGTGAGAAACTGCAGAAGCTGGTGACTGAGTTTGGAAAAGTGTGTGGAAGAAGAAAGTTAAGTGTAAATGTGAATAAGAGCAAGGTTATTAGGTACAGTAGGGTTGAGGGTCAAGTCAATTGGGAGGTGAGTTTGAATGGAGAAAAACTGGAGGAAGTGAAGTGTTTTAGATATCTGGGAGTGGATCTGGCAGCGGATGGAACCATGGAAGCGGAAGTGGATCATAGGGTGGGGGAGGGGACGAAAATCCTGGGGGCCTTGAAGAATGTGTGGAAGTCGAGAACATTATCTCGGAAAGCAAAAATGGGTATGTTTGAAGGAATAGTGGTTCCAACAATGTTGTATGGTTGCGAGGCGTGGGCTATGGATAGAGTTGTGCGCAGGAGGATGGATGTGCTGGAAATGAGATGTTTGAGGACAATGTGTGGTGTGAGGTGGTTTGATCGAGTGAGTAACGTAAGGGTAAGAGAGATGTGTGGAAATAAAAAGAGCGTGGTTGAGAGAGCAGAAGAGGGTGTTTTGAAGTGGTTTGGGCACATGGAGAGGATGAGTGAGGTAAGATTGACCAAGAGGATATATGTGTCGGAGGTGGAGGGAACAAGGAGAAGAGGGAGACCAAATTGGAGGTGGAAAGATGGAGTGAAAAAGATTTTGTGTGATCGGGGCCTGAACATGCAGGAGGGTGAAAGGAGGGCAAGGAATAGAGTGAATTGGAGCGATGTGGTATACCGGGGTTGACATGCTGTCAGTGGATTGAAGCAGGGCATGTGAAGCGTCTGGGGTAAACCATGGAAAGCTGTGTAGGTATGTATATTTGCGTGTGTGGACGTATGTATATACATGTGTATGGGGGGGTTGGGCCATTTCTTTCGTCTGTTTCCTTGCGCTACCTCGCAAACGCGGGAGACAGCGACAAAGTATAATAAAAAAAATATAATAACATAATTCATACTGTCTGCCTTTATTCATTCCCATCTCCACCTCGCCACACATGGAATAACAACTCCTTCCCCCCTCATGTGTGCGAGGTAGCGCTAAGAAAAAACAACAAAGGCCCCATTCGTTCACACTCACTCTCTAGCTGTCATGTAATAATGCACCGAAACCACAAC
This sequence comes from Panulirus ornatus, assembly GCF_036320965.1. Taxonomy (NCBI): domain Eukaryota; kingdom Metazoa; phylum Arthropoda; class Malacostraca; order Decapoda; family Palinuridae; genus Panulirus; species Panulirus ornatus. The sequence continues at coordinate 16,887,214 of NC_092270.1, forward strand.
TCCCTTTCCACCTCCAGGCCCCACACAACTTTCCATGGTTTACCCCAGACGCTTCACAGCACGTCGACCCTGGTATACCACATCGTTCCAATTCACTCTATTCCTTGCACGCCTTTCACCCTCCTGCATGTTCAGGTCCCGATCACTCAAATTCTTTTTCACTCCATTGTTACACCTCCAATTTAGTCTCCCACTTCTCCTCGTTCCCTCCACCTCTGACACATATAATCTCTTGGTCAATCTTTCCTCACTCATTTTCTCCATGTGACCAAACTATTTCAAAACACCCTCTTCTGCTCTCTCAACCACACTCTTTTTATTACCACACATCTCTCTTACCCTTACATTACTTACTCAATCACACTCCCTCACATCACACATTGTCCTCAAACATCTCATTTCCAGCACATCCACCTTCCTGCGCACAACTCTATCCATAGCCCACGCCTCGCAACCATACAATATTGTTGGAGCCACTATTCCTTCAAACATACCCATTTTTGCTTTCCAAAATAATGTTCTTGACTTCCACACATTCTTCAAGGATCCCAGAAGTTTCGCTCCCTCCCCCACCCTATGATTCACTTCCGCTTCCATGGTTCCATCCGCTGCCAAATCCACTCCCAGATATCTACAACATTTCACTTCCTCCAGTTTTTCTCCATTCAAACTTACCTCCCAACTGACTTAACCTTCAACCCTTTTTTTTTTTTTTTTGTGCTTTGTCGCTGTCTCCCGTGTTTGCGAGGTAGCGCAAGGAAACAGACGAAAGAAATGGCCCAACCCACCCCCATACACATGTATATACATACGTCCACACACGCAAATATACATACCTACACAGCTTTCCATGGTTTACCCCAGACGCTTCACATGCCTTGATTCAATCCACTGACAGCACGTCAACCCCGGTATACCACATTGCTCCAATTCACTCTATTCCTTGCCCTCCTTTCACCCTCCTGCATGTTCAGGCCCCGATTACACAAAATCTTTTTCACTCCATCTTTCCACCTCCAATTTGGTCTCCCTCTTCTCCTCGTTCCCTCCACCTCCGACACATATATCCTCTTGGTCAATCTTTCCTCACTCATTCTCTCCATGTGCCCAAACCATTTCAAAATACCCTCTTCTGCTCTCTCAACCACGCTCTTTTTATTTCCACACATCTCTCTTACCCTTACGTTACTTACTCGATCAAACCACCTCACACCACACATTGTCCTCAAACATCTCATTTCCAGCACATCCATCCTCCTGCGCACCACTCTATCCATAGCCCACGCCTCGCAACCATACAACATTGTTGGAACCACTATTCCTTCAAACATACCCATTTTTGCTTTCTGAGATAATGTTCTCGACTTCCACACATTCTTCAAGGCCCCCAGAATTTTCGCCCCCTCCCCCACCCTATGATCCACTTCCGCTTCCATGGTTCCATCCGCTGCCAGATCCACTCCCAGATATCTAAAACACTTCACTTCCTCCAGATTTTCTCCATTCAAACTCACCTCCCAATTGACTTGACCCTCAACCCTACTGTACCTAATAACCTTGCTCTTATTCACATTTACTCTTAACTTTCTTCTTTCACACACTTTACCAAACTCAGTCACCAGCTTCTGCAGTTTCTCACATGAATCAGCCACCAGCGCTGTATCATCAGCGAACAACAACTGACTCACTTCCAAAGCTCTCTCATCCCCAACAGACTTCATACTTGCCCCTCTTTCCAAAACTCTTGCATTCACCTCCCTAACAACCCCATCCATAAACAAAATTAAACAACCATGGAGACATCAGACACCCCTGCCGCAAACCTACATTCACTGAGAACCAATCACTTTCCTCTCTTCCTACACGTACACATGCCTTACATCCTTGATAAAAACTTTTCACTGCTTCTAACAACTTGCCTCCCACACCATATATTCTTAATACCTTCCACAGAGCATCTCTATCAACTCTATCATATGCCTTCTCCACATCCATAAATGCTACATACAAATCCATTTGCTTTTCTAAGTATTTCTCACATACATTCTTCAAAGCAAACACCTGATCCACACATCCTCTACCACTTCTGAAACCACACTGCTCTTCCCCAATCTGATGCTCTGTACATGCCTTCACCCTCTCAATCAATACCCTCCCATATAATTTACCAGGAATACTCAACAAACTTATACCTCTGTAATTTGAGCACTCACTCTTATCCCCTTTGCCTTTGTACAATGGCACTATGCACGCATTTCGCCAATCCTCAGGCACCTCACCATGAGTCATACATACATTAAATAACCTTACCAACCAGTCAACAATACAGTCACCCCCTTTTTTAATAAATTCCACTGCAACACCATCCAAACCTGCTGCCTTGCCGGCTTTCATCTTCCGCAAAGCTTTTACTACCTCTTCTCTGTTTACCAAATCATTTTCCCTAACCCTCTCACTTTGCACACCACCTCGACCAAAACACCCTATATCTGCCACTCTATCATCAAACACATTCAACAAACCTTCAAAATACTCACTCCATCTCCTTCTCACATCACCACTACTTGTTATCACCTCCCCATTTGCGCCCCTCACTGAAGATCCCATTTGCTCCCTTGTCTTACGCACTTTATTTACCTCCTTCCAGAACATCTTTTTATTCTCCCTAAAATTTAATGATACTCTCTCACCCCAACTCTCATTTGCCCTTTTTTTCACCTCTTGCACCTTCAACCCTACTGTACCTAATAACCTTGCTCTTATTCACATTTACTCTCAACTTTCGTCTTTCACACACTTTACCAAACTCAGTCACCAGCTTCTGCAGTTTCTCACATGAATCAGCCACCAGCGCTGATTCATAGAGTATAGCCTTCTTAACAGAAGATAATGATGTGATATGTTGGTATACATCATCTTATAATCATTACAATATGAAATTAATAAGAGTTACTTTATCATTCATAAAAAGGACTGAACCTGCCCCACCCTTTTGATTTTAAACATATATATGGTTTAAAAAGGGAGATATACATAAGTATACATATGTAAGTAGGAGAGATGGCCAGAGAGCATTATTGGATTACGTGTTAATTAATAGGCGCATGAAAGAGAGACTTTTTGATGTTAATGTCCTGAGAGGTGCAACTGGAGGGATGTCTGATCATTATCTTGTGGAGGAGAAAGTGAACATTTGTAGAGGTTTTCAGAAAAGAAGAGAGAATGTTGGGGTGAAGAGAGTGGTGAGAGTAAGTGAGCTTGGGAAGGAGACTTGCGTGAGGAAGTATCAGGAGAGACTGAGTACAGAATGGAAAAAGGTGAGAACAAAGGACGTAAGGGGAGTGGGGGAGGAATGGGATGTATTTAGGGAAGCAGTGACGGCTTGTGGAAAAGACGTTTGTGGCATGAGAAGAGTGGGAGGTGGGTTGATTAGAAAGGGTAGTGAGTGGTGGGATGAAGAAGTAAGAGTATTAGTGAAAGAGAAGAGAGAGGCATTTGGACGATTTTTGCAGGGAAAAAATGCAATTGAGTGGGAGATGTATAAAAGAAAGAGACAGGAGGTCAAGAGAAAGGTGCAAGAGGTGAAAAAGAGGGCAAATGAGAGTTGGGGTGAGAGAGTATCATTAAATTTTAGGGAGAATAAAAAGATGTTCTGGAAGGAGGTAAATAAAGTGCATAAGACAAGGGAGCAAATGGGAACTTCGGTGAAGGGCGCAAGTGGGGAGGTAATAACAAGTAGTGGTGATGTGAGAAGGAGATGGAGTGAGTATTTTGAAGGTTTGTTGAATGTGTTTGATGATAGAGTGGCAGATATAGGGTGTTTTGGTCGAGGTGGTGTGCAAAGTGAGAGGGTTAGGGAAAATGATTTGGTAAACAGAGAAGAGGTAGTGAAAGCTTTGCGGAAGATGAAAGCCGGCAAGGCAGCAGGTTTGGATGGTATTGCAGTGGAATTTATTAAAAAAGGGGGTGACTGTATTGTTGACTGGTTGGTAAGGTTATTTAATGTATGTATGACTCATGGTGAGGTGCCTGAGGATTGGCGGAATGCATGCATAGTGCCATTGTACAAAGGCAAAGGGGATAAGAGTGAGTGCTCAAATTACAGAGGTATAAGTTTGTTGAGTATTCCTGGTAAATTATATGGGAGGGTATTGATTGAGAGGGTGAAGGCATGTACAGAGCATCAGATTGGGGAAGAGCAGTGTGGTTTCAGAAGTGGTAGAGGATGTGTGGATCAGGTGTTTGCTTTGAAGAATGTATGTGAGAAATACTTAGAAAGCAAATGGATTTGTATGTAGCATTTATGGATCTGGAGAAGGCATATGATAGAGTTGATAGAGATGCTCTGTGGAAGGTATTAAGAATATATGGTGTGGGAGGAAAGTTGTTAGAAGCAGTGAAAAGTTTTTATCGAGGATGTAAGGCATGTGTACGTGTAGGAAGAGAGGAAAGTGATTGGTTCTCAGTGAATGTAGGTTTGCGGCAGGGGTGTGTGATGTCTCCATGGTTGTTTAATTTGTTTATGGATGGGGTTGTTAGGGAGGTAAATGCAAGAGTTTTGGAAAGAGGGGCAAGTATGAAGTCTGTTGGGGATGAGAGAGCTTTGGAAGTGAGTCAGTTGTTGTTCGCTGATGATACAGCGCTGGTGGCTGATTCATGTGAGAAACTGCAGAAGCTGGTGACTGAGTTTGGAAAAGTGTGTGGAAGAAGAAAGTTAAGAGTAAATGTGAATAAGAGCAAGGTTATTAGGTACAGTAGGGTTGAGGGTCAAGTCAATTGGGAGGTGAGTTTGAATGGAGAAAAACTGGAGGAAGTGAAGTGTTTTAGATATCTGGGAGTGGATCTGGCAGCGGATGGAACCATGGAAGCGGAAGTGGATCATAGGGTGGGGGAGGGGACGAAAATCCTGGGGGCCTTGAAGAATGTGTGGAAGTCGAGAACATTATCTCGGAAAGCAAAAATGGGTATGTTTGAAGGAATAGTGGTTCCAACAATGTTGTATGGTTGCGAGGCGTGGGCTATGGATAGAGTTGTGCGCAGGAGGATGGATGTGCTGGAAATGAGATGTTTGAGGACAATGTGTGGTGTGAGGTGGTTTGATCGAGTGAGTAACGTAAGGGTAAGAGAGATGTGTGGAAATAAAAAGAGCGTGGTTGAGAGAGCAGAAGAGGGTGTTTTGAAGTGGTTTGGGCACATGGAGAGGATGAGTGAGGTAAGATTGACCAAGAGGATATATGTGTCGGAGGTGGAGGGAACAAGGAGAAGAGGGAGACCAAATTGGAGGTGGAAAGATGGAGTGAAAAAGATTTTGTGTGATCGGGGCCTGAACATGCAGGAGGGTGAAAGGAGGGCAAGGAATAGAGTGAATTGGAGCGATGTGGTATACCGGGGTTGACGTGCTGTCAGTGGATTGAAGCAGGGCATGTGAAGCGTCTGGGGTAAACTATGGAAAGCTGTGTAGGTATGTATATTTGCGTGTGTGGACGTATGTATATACATGTGTATGAGGGGGGTTGGGCCATTTCTTTCGTCTGTTTCCTTGCGCTACCTCGCAAACGCGGGAGACAGCGACAAAGTATAATAAAAAAAATATAATAACATAATTCATACTGTCTGCCTTTATTCATTCCCATCTCCACCTCGCCACACATGGAATAACAACTCCTTCCCCCCTCATGTGTGCGAGGTAGCGCTAAGAAAAAACAACAAAGGCCCCATTCGTTCACACTCACTCTCTAGCTGTCATGTAATAATGCACCGAAACCACAACTCCCTTTCCACCTCCAGGCCCCACACAACTTTCCATGGTTTACCCCAGATGCTTCACAGCACGTCGACCCTGGTATACCACATCGTTCCAATTCACTCTATTCCTTGCACGCCTTTCACCCTCCTGCATGTTCAGGTCCCGATCACTCAAATTCTTTTTCACTCCATTGTTACACCTCCAATTTAGTCTCCCACTTCTCCTCGTTCCCTCCACCTCTGACACATATAATCTCTTGGTCAATCTTTCCTCACTCATTCTCTCCATGTGACCAAACTATTTCAAAACACCCTCTTCTGCTCTCTCAACCACACTCTTTTTATTACCACACATCTCTCTTACCCTTACATTACTTACTCAATCACACTCCCTCACATCACACATTGTCCTCAAACATCTCATTTCCAGCACATCCACCTTCCTGCGCACAACTCTATCCATAGCCCACGCCTCGCAACCATACAATATTGTTGGAGCCACTATTCCTTCAAACATACCCATTTTTGCTTTCCAAAATAATGTTCTTGACTTCCACACATTCTTCAAGGATCCCAGAAGTTTCGCTCCCTCCCCCACCCTATGATTCACTTCCGCTTCCATGGTTCCATCCGCTGCCAAATCCACTCCCAGATATCTACAACATTTCACTTCCTCCAGTTTTTCTCCATTCAAACTTACCTCCCAACTGACTTGACCTTCAACCCTTTTTTTTTTTTTTTTGTGCTTTGTCGCTGTCTCCCGTGTTTGCGAGGTAGCGCAAGGAAACAGACGAAAGAAATGGCCCAACCCACCCCCATACACATGTATATACATACGTCCACACACGCAAATATACATACCTACACAGCTTTCCATGGTTTACCCCAGACGCTTCACATGCCTTGATTCAATCCACTGACAGCACGTCAACCCCGGTATACGACATCGCTCCAATTCACTCTATTCCTTGCCCTCCTTTCACCCTCCTGCATGTTCAGGCCCCGATTACACAAAATCTTTTTCACTCCATCTTTCCACCTCCAATTTGGTCTCCCTCTTCTCCTCGTTCCCTCCACCTCCGACACATATATCCTCTTGGTCAATCTTTCCTCACTCATTCTCTCCATGTGCCCAAACCATTTCAAAATACCCTCTTCTGCTCTCTCAACCACGCTCTTTTTATTTCCACACATCTCTCTTACCCTTACGTTACTTACTCGATCAAACCACCTCACACCACACATTGTCCTCAAACATCTCATTTCCAGCACATCCATCCTCCTGCGCACCACTCTATCCATAGCCCACGCCTCGCAACCATACAACATTGTTGGAACCACTATTCCTTCAAACATACCCATTTTTGCTTTCCGAGATAATGTTCTCGACTTCCACACATTCTTCAAGGCCCCCAGAATTTTCGCCCCCTCCCCCACCCTATGATCCACTTCCGCTTCCATGGTTCCATCCGCTGCCAGATCCACTCCCAGATATCTAAAACACTTCACTTCCTCCAGATTTTCTCCATTCAAACTCACCTCCCAATTGACTTGACCCTCAACCCTACTGTACCTAATAACCTTGCTCTTATTCACATTTACTCTTAACTTTCTTCTTTCACACACTTTACCAAACTCAGTCACCAGCTTCTGCAGTTTCTCACATGAATCAGCCACCAGCGCTGTATCATCAGCGAACAACAACTGACTCACTTCCAAAGCTCTCTCATCCCCAACAGACTTCATACTTGCCCCTCTTTCCAAAACTCTTGCATTCACCTCCCTAACAACCCCATCCATAAACAAAATTAAACAACCATGGAGACATCAGACACCCCTGCCGCAAACCTACATTCACTGAGAACCAATCACTTTCCTCTCTTCCTACACGTACACATGCCTTACATCCTTGATAAAAACTTTTCACTGCTTCTAACAACTTGCCTCCCACACCATATATTCTTAATACCTTCCACAGAGCATCTCTATCAACTCTATCATATGCCTTCTCCAGATCCATAAATGCTACATACAAATCCATTTGCTTTTCTAAGTATTTCTCACATACATTCTTCAAAGCAAACACCTGATCCACACATCCTCTACCACTTCTGAAACCACACTGCTCTTCCCCAATCTGATGCTCTGTACATGCTTTCACCCTCTCAATCAATACCCTCCCATAAAATTTACCAGGAATACTCAACAAACTTATACCTCTGTAATTTGAGCACTCACTCTTATCCCCTTTGCCTTTGTACAATGGCACTATGCACGCATTTCGCCAATCCTCAGGCACCTCACCATGAGTCATACATACATTAAATAACCTTACCAACCAGTCAACAATACAGTCACCCCCTTTTTTAATAAATTCCACTGCAACACCATCCAAACCTGCTGCCTTGCCGGCTTTCATGTTCCGCAAAGCTTTTACTACCTCTTCTCTGTTTACCAAATCATTTTCCCTAACCCTCTCACTTTGCACACCACCTCGACCAAAACACCCTATATCTGCCACTCTATCATCAAACACATTCAACAAACCTTCAAAATACTCACTCCATCTCCTTCTCACATCACCACTACTTGTTATCACCTCCCCATTTGCGCCCCTCACTGAAGATCCCATTTGCTCCCTTGTCTTACGCACTTTATTTACCTCCTTCCAGAACATCTTTTTATTCTCCCTAAAATTTAATGATACTCTCTCACCCCAACTCTCATTTGCCCTTTTTTTCACCTCTTGCACCTTCAACCCTACTGTACCTAATAACCTTGCTCTTATTCACATTTACTCTCAACTTTCGTCTTTCACACACTTTACCAAACTCAGTCACCAGCTTCTGCAGTTTCTCACATGAATCAGCCACCAGCGCTGATTCATAGAGTATAGCCTTCTTAACAGAAGATAATGATGTGATATGTTGGTATACATCATCTTATAATCATTACAATATGAAATTAATAAGAGTTACTTTATCATTCATAAAAAGGACTGAACCTGCCCCACCCTTTTGATTTTAAACATATATATGGTTTAAAAAGGGAGATATACATAAGTATACATATGTAAGTAGGAGAGATGGCCAGAGAGCATTATTGGATTACGTGTTAATTAATAGGCGCATGAAAGAGAGACTTTTTGATGTTAATGTCCTGAGAGGTGCAACTGGAGGGATGTCTGATCATTATCTTGTGGAGGAGAAAGTGAACATTTGTAGAGGTTTTCAGAAAAGAAGAGAGAATGTTGGGGTGAAGAGAGTGGTGAGAGTAAGTGAGCTTGGGAAGGAGACTTGCGTGAGGAAGTATCAGGAGAGACTGAGTACAGAATGGAAAAAGGTGAGAACAAAGGACGTAAGGGGAGTGGGGGAGGAATGGGATGTATTTAGGGAAGCAGTGACGGCTTGTGCAAAAGACGCTTGTGGCATGAGAAGCGTGGGAGGTGGGTAGATTAGAAAGGGTAGTGAGTGGTGGGATGAAGAGGTAAGATTATTAGTGAAAGAGAAGAGAGAGGCATTTGGACGATTTTTGCAGGGAAATAATGCAAATGACTGGGAGATGTATGAAAGAAGGAGGCAGGAAGTCAAGAGAAAGGTGCAAGAGGTGAAAAAGAGGGCAAATGAGAGTTGGGGTGAGAGAGTATCATCAAATTTTAGGGAGAATAAAAAGATGTTCTGGAAGGAGGTAAATAAAGTGCGCAAGACAAGGGAAAAAATGGAAACATCAGTGAAGGGTCAAATGGGAAGGTGATAACAAGTAGTGGTGATGTGAGGAGTGGATTGAGTATTTTGAAGGTTTGTTGAATGTGTTTGATGATAGAGTGGCAGATATAGGGTGTTTTGGTCAAGGTGGTGTGCAAAGTGAGAGGGTTAGGGAGAATGATTTGGTTAATAGAGAAAAGGTAGTAAAAGCTATGCGGAAGATGAAAGCTGGCAAGGCAGCGAGTTTGGATGGTATTGCAGTGGAAGTCATTAAAAAAGGGGGTGACTGTGTTGTTGACTGGTTGGTAAGGTATCCAATGTATGTATGACTCACGGTGAGGTGTCTGAGGATTGGCCGAATGCTTACACAGTGCGACTGTACAAAGGCAAAGGGGATAAAAGTGAGTGCTCAAATTACAAAGGTATAAGTTTGTTGAGTATTCCTAGGAAATTATGTGGGAGGGTACTGATTGAGTGGGTGAAGGCATATACAGAGCATCAGATTGGGGAAGAGCAGTGTGGCTTCAGAAGTGGTAGAGGATGTGTGGATCAGGTGTTTGCTTTGAAGAATGTATGTGAGAAATACTTAGAAAAGCAAATGGATTTGTGTGTAGCATTTATGGATCTGGAGAAGGCATATGATAGAGTTGATAGAGATACTCTGTGGAAGGTATTAAGAATATATGGTGTGGGAGGCAAGTTGTTAGAAGCAGTGAAAAGATTTTATTGAGGATGTAAGGCATGTGTACGTGTAGGAAGAGAGGAAGGTGACTGGTTCTCAGTGAATGTCGGTTTGCGGCAGAGGTGCGTGATGTCTCCATGGTTGTTTAAATTGTTTATGGTTGGGGTTGTTAGGGAGGTGAATGCAAGAGTTTTGGAAAGAGGGGCAAGTATGTAGTCTGTTGTGGATGAGAGAGCTTGGGAAGTGAGTCAGTTGTTGTTCGCTGATTATACAGCACTGGTGGCTGATTCGGGTGAGAAACTGCAGAAGCTTGTGACAGAGTTTGGTAGTGTGTGAAAAAAGAAAGTTGAGAGTAAATGTGAATAAGAGCAAGGTTATTAGGTACAGTAGGGTTGAAGGACATGTCAATTGGGAGGTAAGTGTGGATGGAGAAAAACTGGAGGAAGTGAAGTGTTTTAGATATCTGGGAGTGGATTTGGCAGTGGATGGAACCATGGAAGCAAAGGTGAATCATAGGGTGGGGGAGGGGGCAAAAGTTCTGGGTGGTTGAAGAATGTGTGCAAGTTGAGAACATTATCTTGGAAAGCAAAAAATGGGCATATTTAAAGGAATAGTGTTTCCAAGAGTGATATATGGTTGCGAGGCATGGGCTATAGATAGAGTTGTGCGGAGGAGGGTGGATGTGCTGGAAATGAGAGGTTTGAGGACAATATGTGGTGTGAGGTGGTTTGATTGAATAAGTAATCAAAGGGTAAGAGAGATGTGTGGTAATAAAAAGAGTGTGGTTGAGAGAGCAGAAGAGGGTGTTTTGAAATGGTTTGGTTACATGAAGAGAATGAGTGAGGAAAGATTGACAAAGAGGATATATGTGTCAGAGGCGGAGGGAACGAGGAGAAGTGGGAGACCAAATTGGAGGTGGAAAGATGGAGTGAAAAAGAATTTGAGTGATCGGGGCCTGAACATGCAGGAGGGTGAAAGGCGTGCAAGGAATAGAGTGAATTGAAACGATGTAGTATACTGGGGTCGACGTGCTGTCAATGGATTGAACCAGGGCATGTGAAGCGCCTGGGGTAAACCATGGAAAGTTTTGTGGGGCCTGGATGTGGAAAGGGAGCTGTGGTTTCGCTGCATTATACATGACAGCTAGAGACAGTGTGAACGAATGTGGCCTTTGTTGTCTTCTCCTAGCGCTACCTTGCGCACATGCTGGGGGAGGGGGTTGTTATTTCATGTGTGGCGGGGTGGCAACGGGAATGAATAAGGGCAGACAGTATGAATTATGTACATGTGTATATATTTATATGTCTCTGTGTATATATATATGTATATGATGAGATGTATAGGTATGTATATGTGTGTGTATGGACGTGTATGTATATACATGTGTATGTGGGTGGGTTGGGCCATTCTTTTGTCTGTTTCCTTGCGCTACCTCGCTAATGCGGGAGACAGCGACAAAGTATAATGATAATAACAAAATGAATCCCAAACATAAAACTGTCTCCAGTATAATCTACTTCTAAATTTGTTTATATAAAAGAAAAATTACACCTTATCTACAAAAGAAACATCAATCATGATGATTTTCTTTGATATTATCACTAAAGGACAAAATCAGCTATTTTGATAAAAAGCTGTGCTATCATACGACTTTTTAAGTTTTTGTATGGTTACCATTTGCAACATTAATACTTAGCTTATTCAACCATTACCCTGACACCATAAGAGTACTTGCATCTTTTCTGACAAGTTTCTTGCTTAGTTTTGTAAGGCATTAGGCATCTCTATCTTTGTATCTATCAAAGATGGAGCAACTAGAGGGGAAAGAAAAAAATTCAAAGAAGTACTTTTACAGCATCAGAGTAATAAATGAATGGAATAAGTTGTGACATTGTAAACAAGTGGTATCCAAAAGTTTAAAATTGAGTACAACAGTGAAGTTCAAGAAATGGGACCCTATGAGAGTAAAACTTCTTCCTCATAATGTTTAAATATGTAAAAACAGGTAAATACACACACATACAAATATAAAGTGACAATGACATACTGAAAATCAGGATCCAAGACACACACCAGTGCTTTCACACACAATCAAAATCGAGAGGTGAGTTGCAGTGAAAAGCTAATGCCTTAAAGCCACCCACCTTGGAAGAGTGCAGAAGGAAGGATGACATGATCACAACTTTTAATTTCTAAAATAATTTATAATGTGGACAGAATGCATTTTTTGAGAGGTGTACAAATAGAAGAACCTAGTCCCTAACATGAAATTAAACAGGAAACTTGTTAAGAAGAATGTGAGAAAGTACTTTAATTGTGGATGAATGGAAAAGAATGACTGAAGACATGGTTAATGCAGGCAGCACATAAAAATTTAAGTTGTGTGATAGTAATGAATGTTCCAAAAAGAGAGAAGGCAAAAATGCGAGAAAACACACAAGTGCTTTTTGCTTGCTTCTTGGCTGCTTTGAAGAAAAACTGGTGAAACACAGTCTCTAACATGGCAAGCTGCTAGTAGCATTTCTATCGTTGGGATGCCATCCCACCTCTGTATGGATTCATAATTGACAACATTTGTCATCTCAAACAACTTTAAAAGATATAAGCTAGAGCAAGGTGACACAAGATACTGTGATTAGATTGGATGTGATGTAAGACAACTTATACAGCCAAAATGATGCATAAGGAACTATTTTTTACTACTATTGTAATGGTATCACTTTCTCACCACAAACTTTATGGCCAGGATAACACCCATCTTTCAAAAAACCTGGATGAACTTATATAAGAGGTACATAAAAAATTAATGATTTGAGGGCAAAAAGTTGAAGGTCAACACTCACAAAATCAAATATTACACGAGTAGATAAGGTTTTGCTTTTCTTATTTTGATTAGCTTTATTCCGAGCAAGATTAATGCTTTCACATATCCCTTACATCATACACTGCATTACTGGTTAAAATATAGGGTGCTGTTACTGCAATCCACCTACTTGTGGCTACACCACTAGTGAAGAAGTCACCTTCAAGAATGTATGATCGATACTAGACAAAATGGAGGACAGTCTCATTGAGAAACTTTTCAAACAAAAGCACTTGAGCATTTCCCTGTTACTTGATTATAAAGCAGACCTGAAGCTACAGAAGCCCAATAAAAGGGGTTCCAAGATTATATGATTACAATTAAAGGAGTACAGGATTAAAGGAGAGAACCAAGTTGCTTTAGAAAGTAACTCTCTTTTCTCCCATTAGTTTACGTTAGGCATGAGGCACTTCTGCTCTACTAGACCATATGCCACCTCATATTCTATGAATAGTAGCATAAAAGCATAATGAAAATGATGCAATGGCCGGTGGAGTTATCTAACAACCCTCTGATTGCCATTTCCTGCATGAAGGAGGTAGCTCAAGGAACAGATGTAGAATGGCCTCATTTACTTGCATCCACTCTCTAGCCGTTAAGTATAATGCATGAAAACCAAAGCCTCATACACAACCAGGCTTAACAGAGTGTTTCATGGTTTCCTCTGATCACATACGCCTACTGATAGTACACTGCCTTGGGTATAACGCGTTGCTCCATTTCTCTAAACATTAAATATGTAGTACAAATTTACAGGAGTTGTGGGAGAAAGTGATAGAGTGTGAGAAAGTAAACTCTAGACTGATATGGGTAAAACTGAAAGTGGATGGAGAGAGATGGGTGATTATTGGGGCCTATGCACCTGGTCATGAGAAGAAAGATCATGAGAGACAAGTGTTTTGGAAGCAGCTGAGTGAGTGTGTTAGCAGTTTTGATGCACAAGACCGGGTTATAGTGATGGGTGATTTGAATGCAAGGGTGAGTAATGTGGCAGTTGAGGGAATAATTGGTGTACATGGGGTGTTCAGTGTTGTAACTGGAAATGGTGAAGAGCTTGTACATTTCTGTGCTGAAAAAGGACTGGTGATTGGGAATACCTGGTGTAAAAAGAGAGATATACATAAGTATACTTACGTAAGTAGGAGAGATGGCCAGAGAGCATAATTGGATTAATTGATAGGTGCGTGAAAGAGAGACTTCTGGATGTTAATGTGCTGAGAGGGGCATTTGGAGGAATGTATGATCATTATCTTGTGGAGTCAAAAGTAAAGATTTGTAGAGGTTTTCAGAAAAGAAGAGAGAATGTTGGGGTGAAGAGAGTGGTGAGAGTAAGTGAGCTTGGGAAGGAGACTTGTGTGAGGAGAGAATGAGTGCAGAATGGAAAGAGGTGAGAGCAAAGGACGTAAGGGGAGTGGGGGAGGAATGGGATGTATTTAGGGAAGCAGCGATGGCTTGCGCAAAAGATGCCTGTGGCATGAGAAGCGTGGGAGGTGGGCAGATTAGAAAGGGTAGTGAGTGGTGGGATGAAGAAGCAAGATTATAAGTGAAAGAGAAGAGAGAGGCATTTGCATGATTTTTGCAGGGAAATAGTGCAAATGACTGGAAGATGTATAAAAGAAAGAGGCAGGAGGTCAAGAGAAAGGTGCAAGAGGTGAAAAAGAGGGCAAATGAGAGAGTATCATTAAATTTTAGGGAGAATAAAAAGGTGTTTTGGAAGGAGGTAATTAATGTGCGTAAGACAAGAGAACAAATGGGAACATCGGTGAAGGGGGCTAATGGGGACGTAATATTAAGTAGTGGTGGTGTGAGGAGAAGGAGAGTATTTTGAAGGTTTGTTGAGTGTGTTAGATGACAGAGTGGTAGATATAGGGTGTTTTGGTCGAGGTGGTGTGCGAAGTGAGAGGGTTGGGGGAATGATTTGGTAAACAGAGAAGAGGTAGTGAAATCTTTGCGGAAGATGAAAGCTGGCAAGGCGGCGGGTTTGGATGGTATTGCAGTGGAATTTATCATAAAAGGGGGTGACTGTGTTGTTGGCTGGTTGGTGAGGATATTCAATGTATGTATGTCTTATGGTGAAGTGCCTGAGGACTGCAGAATGCATGCATAGTGCCATTGTACAAAGGCAAAGGGGATAAAGGTGAGTGTTCAAATTACAAAGGTATAAGTTTGTTGAGTATTCCTGGGATATTATATGGGAGGGTATTGATTGAGAGGGTGAAGGCATTTACAGAACATCAGATTGGGGAAGAGCAGTGTGGTTTTCAGAAGTGGTAGAGGATGTGTGGATCAGGTGTTTGCTTTGAAGAATATATGTGAGAAATACTTAGAAAAACAAATGGATTAGTTTGTAGCATTCATGGACCTAAAGAAGGCGCATGATAGAGTCGATAGAGATGCTCTGTGAAAGGTATTAAGAGTATATGGTGTGGGAGGCAAGTTGCTGGAAGCAGTGAAAAGTTTTTATCGAGGATGTAGGGATGTGTACAAGTAGGAAGATAGGAAAGTGATTGGTTCTCTGTGAATGTCGGTTTGCGGCAGGGGTGTGTGATGTCTCATGGTTGTTTAATTTGTTTATGGATGGGTTGTTAGGGAGGAGAATGCAAGAGTTTTGGAGAGAGGGGCAAGTATGCAGTCTGTTGTGGATGAGAGGGCTAGGGAAGTGAGTCAGTTGTTGTTTGCTGTTGATATAGCGCTGGTGGCTGATTTGGGTGAGAAACCGCAGAAGCTTGTGACTGAGTTTGGTAAAGTTTGTGAAAGAAGAAAGCTGAGAGTAAATGTGAATAACAGCAAGTTTATTAGGTACAGTAGGGTTGAGGGACAAGTCAATAGGGAGGTAAGTTTGAATGGAGAAAAACTGGAGGAAGTGAAGTGTTTTAGATATCTTTGGCAGCGGATGGAAACATGGAGGCGGAAGTTGGTCATAGGGTGGGGGAGGGGGCAAAAGTTCTAGGAGTGTTGAAAAATGTGTGAAAGGTGAGAGCATTATCTCAGAAAGCAAAAATGGGTATGTTTGAAGGAATGGTGGTTCCAACAGTGTTATATGGTTGCGAGGCGTGGGCTATAGATAGGGTTGTGCCGAGCAGGGTGGATGTGTTGGAAATGAGATGCTTGAGGACAATATGTGGTGTGAGGTTGTTTGATCGAGTAAGTAATGAAAGGGTAAGAGAGATGTGTGGTAATGAAAAGAGTGTGGTTGAGAGAGCACAAGAGGGTGTTTTGAAATGGTTTGGTCACATGGAGAGAATGAGTGAGGAAAGATTGACAAAGAGGATGTATGTGTCAGAGGTGGAGGGAATGAGGAGAAGAGGGAGACCAAACTGGAGGTGGAAGGATGGAGTGAAAAAGATTCTGAGCGATCGGGGCCTGAACATGCAGGAGGATGAAAGGCGTGCAAGGAATAGAGTGAATTGGAACGATGTGGTATACTGGGGTCGACATGCTGTCAATGGATTGAACCAGGGCATGTGAAGCATCTGGGGTAAACCATAGAAAATTTTGTGGGACCTGGATGTGGAAAGGGAGCCATGGTTTCGATACATTATACATGACATAGACTGAGTGTGAACAAATGTGGCCTTTGTTGTCTTTTCCTAGCACTACCTCGTGTGCGTGCAGGGGTGGGGGTTGACATTTCATGTGTGGCGGGGTGGCGACTGGAATGAATAAGGGCAGCAAGTAGGAATTATGTACATGTGTATATATGTATATGTCTGTGTATGTATTTATATGTATACATTGAAATGTATAGGTATGTATATGTGCGTGTATGGATGTGTATGTATATACACGTGTATGTGGGTGGGTTGGGCCATTCTTTCATGTGTTTCCCAGCGCTACCTCACTAACACAGGAGACAGCAACAAAGTATAATAAATAAATAATAAATATACTTTCATCAATGAATCAGTGTCTCAATTTGTCACAGAGATGCTAGTTAGCTGATACGAGTTACTAATTATGCACTTTCATGATACTGAATGATACATACACAAGTTAACATAACATCGACTTTACAAATAAATCTTTGTTACTTATGACTCTGAATACAAGTTTACAAAGCAGTACAACAAGAGCTGAGGGAACAGACAGTACTGCAAATGCATAATAAATGTTCCTTGCTCACAGACATCATACATCAGCCCTTAGAGGACCAAAATATAAGGGATTCTGGTGAAAAAGAACCAGTCTAAGGATCATCTAAACTGTCCCAAAAAATCCAAAATGGTAATAAGCCACATTAACATTCACCCAGAAATTATTCCATTAATTTCGAAGACTTCCATATCTTGCTTTAGATAATGAGAGCTATGCTGGGGCCGTACAAGGAAAAAAAAAAATTGAGTATCCATTTCCCAAGATGCCTTGAGGACTGCTTAAACTGGTCTTAGTCCAGTGTAGGCAGACTTTTCATGGACCTACACAATGTTCATATTATCAGGGCAGCAGTTGCATCTGTGTAAAATAAGCATCTAAGGGCAATCATTCATGTATCTGAAACACCTCACCATGAGAAATGTGTTGATGAAACTCCCATCTCCTCAACAAACACACTTATAATTCAAAAGATGTCAACATATGGTCAACAACATGAGCTAAAGTATTTGTGCTTTATGTAAGCTAACACTTGTGTGCTAAAAGCTGAAACAAACCTGTCCAAAAGCATTAATTGATGCAAAGCTAAGCAAACTTTGGATCTGGCACAGGCCAATATTTTTCACATTATGAAGAAAGCTACTTTCTGGAAAATATATCTGGAACACACTTTGCACATTCTTCCTTTGAATGTGCTATAATGAGCAAATATTTGAAATAGACCAGCCATGAACCTGTCAAGAAACCTGTGGGACAATGCTTAGCTCAAAAAAGGTTCGATTAATAATATCAAAATTTACATGACTGTTTACAGGGTTTTAAGAACTTACCTATTCAACAATAACATCAGCATACGCCAATCAGCATCTGTTGTTTTATTTGAATTTAGATGTACAGTCCTCATATTTCTTTACATAAAACTGATGTCATGCCCAACAAAGTCATTTTGAAATTTCATTGTTATAACAAATGATCTTCAGTCATACTAGAAAAAAAAAGGTCAGCTGACCATTAAAACAGTTTCAGTCACCTCCATGCCAGTGTTGGATGTCTCCCTAATCCTTGAAATATTATAAAATACTTATCAGTTGTGTCATGCTAAAGCCACTAATAAAAGAAGATACTGTACCCATGTGTGTACAAATACTGACAACCATGGCAAATCGTGGACAACCAAAGTACACTGCCCCTGTATGAATCACTTTATACTGCCTTACTCCCAGGCCTTGATGTTAGGCCTGAGGCAGTTAAACTGATTAGCATTTTGTCTCTTTCAGTGAGTATCAAGTGGCCTCATATGATTCATGATGATGAGGGGAGGTGAATCCTCAAATGCTCATAGGGCTCTGTCTGTGAGAAACACATAAACACACAAAAGGGAAATGACCCTGATCCATTCATGAGGTAAAACTGACTAGAGCATCCATTACGACAGGAAATTGGTCAAGTATGGGTGTCTGCACAAAAAAAAAAGAATTCAAATCCATGAACACTGACATATGTAAACTAGTTATTTTCCACTTCATGTTCTTTTCATTTTTTTACACTTTCATTTTTTGTTTTACAGTTCATTTTTTCTTCATATACACTTTCATTTCCCACTTTAGTGAAACAGCAAAAGAATAGACAAATAATAATGATATCATTTGCTTTCATCCATTCTCTAGCTCTTACGTGTAACACACTAAAACCATAGCCTTCCATCCACCATCCACAGCTAAGCCGAAATGACTACTCCATGGTTTACCTTGACTACTTCACATGTCCTGGTTCAGCCCACATCAACCCATTTCATTCTACCTCATGCATGCCTCTTGACCTGAATGTTTGGGCTCCTATACCCTAAAGCCTCCTTCATTCTAACCTTCCATCTTCTTGGTTTCCCTAGCTCCCTCTACTTCTGACATGTTAATCTTAAATCAATCTTTCTTTGCTCATCCTCTCCACACATCTGAACCATTTTGGCACATTCTGATCAGTTTTCTTATTCAAACTGCATTTACTACCACACCTCTACTTCTGACATGCACATCCTCTTAATAAATCCTTCTCTGCTCATCCTTTCCACACATCTGAACCATTTCAGTACACCCTGATCAGTTTTCTCAATCAGACTGTGGTTAATGCCACACCTATCTATCTCTCATACTGTCATTCCTTACATAACCAATTGCCTCATACCACATGCTGTCCTCTGACATTTTATTTCAATACATCTTCCATCTTCTGTTCTGCATTCAGGGTTCAAGGTTCTTTTTGAGATCTGCTGTTAGATTCCTTCCTTCAGATGTATAAGAAATACGGGTATTTAGGAATACAGACATTAAGGTCAGAAGAGTGCATTATAATAAGAAGACATAATGAGAAAAGTGAAAGCAATAAGGCATCTGAAGAAATGAAAGTCAGGGAATGTAGATGATATACTGAGTGAAATAAAAGTGTGGTAACATATTTTCTAAATGGACTTTGAAAGCGTATGAGGTAAGTGGAAGTGTGCCTGATTACTGAATGCAGTTAATGACTGTTCCTTTTAAACATTATATATACTTTATGATGCTTCTGGAGATCTGTCACCACAGCCTGATCTGACACCAGGATATCATGGTGCTCCTCTGCTCATCCAGGTCAGATGAACTTAGGTACATGCCCTGGCATGTTTTAAATTTCTCCACGGAACTGCTCAGTGTTCCTAATGGCTGCAGGTAATCTATTACATAATTCTTAGTTGTAAATGTTTACAATTATCTCTTACTGTACATGCTATACCTTTCAAATTCAGTGGTAATATTTTTGAGTCAGGCCAATAAGGTACTATTTTCAAGCACTGATTGGGAACTATCCTTCCAAAATTTTCCAGTGTAACCTATAATATGTCTTTCCTTTCTGTGCTCTAGATAGTACAGCCACAGCACTTACAGGTGTTCCCAGTTCAAATTTTTAATAGTGTTGATATGAGCTTTGAAAAATCTTTGCACACTTATTATACCCAGTCCCCATAAGTTTGCATATGTGGAGTTTAACTTCATTAACAATGTATTCTCCCTATGCTATAAATTTCAGTCTCCAGTTTTGTCAAACATTCTTGACACTCATCTCTTGATTTTAACTTGATCTACAAACGCTCAGGTATGAAATTCCTCTGGCAATTCACTGGCATTTATAAGAAACAACACTGACCCTGAGCTGTGGTTTCAATGCATTACACATGACAGCTAGAGAATGGATGCAAACACATCAGGCCTTCCTTCTTCTGGTTCAAGCACTACCTTGCTAACGCAGGATATGGCAGTCAAGCATGAAAAAAGAAAACATCAGTCCTACAAAGGAGTTCTGCTGAATACTCAGCTTACTCCTATCCAACCAGAAAGGGCCACTTTGGCATGAGTCATATAATTTTCAATTTACAGGCAGAGTTCCCCACTTATGCCTTCCTGAAAATTCAGTTACTTTAGTAACCTTCAATGTGGGACAAAGTTGAGTACCATCTAGCAATCCAAAAACACTTACTCCAACAACACATCACTTTTTCAAAGATAATGGTCACTATCACGGAAGTCTATCTGAACCTATACGGCCTCCTACATGGTCACTATCACATAAGTCTATCTGAACCTATACTACCTCCTACATTGGTAACTTCTATCTTTGCAAGCAATCATCCTTTTGATTCTTATAATTTTCTTATAATACTTTTGAAAACACATAGACATCGGATCTTCATTCCATTAGCACAAATACCTCTTACATTGATTTTCTGAATAATATTTTGAGTGGCCTGCCAATTGTTTCTGCAAAGTCTTTGAGGATATAAGAATAAACTTAATCATGTCCATAAACATAATGTAGATCAAAGTCTTTCAAAGCCCTTATACCATGTCCAGCGACCTCAAAGCTTTTTATGGCTCTCTACTTCATCTCATCTGTCCTCCACTGCAAACATTCTTCAGAAGAGAGCAGTTTATTTCATGCCAATTTCCTTTTCTACTTCAACAAATTTCCCTCAGAGTCTTTCAGTCTCATCACTTGTTATTTAGCAAACAACATACTCTTGAAACACTTATGGAACAATATAAGGTGTTTATTTGCTTTGCTACTATTTTTTTTCAAAATTTTTGCTCCCCCATCCCTCTCTAATTCACTGTTATTTCTTACTCTTACCAATCAAATATTGCTTGGCTTTTGTGCTACAGATATCTTCTCTGCAGTACTTTCCTTTTTTGTTTAGCTTTATGACAATCTTTGACAAATAAATATCTCTTTTCTAATACACTCTACTTCCTGATTCCTTTATCATCGATTCATTAAACGTTCTGTAAAACCAAGTTTCATATCCCACTTTGTATTTGTACAAGAACTATTTAGCTCAAAAAGTTATCAATCTTTCATCCAATCTTAATATGTGGTTTCCTCTGGAACTAACTGGTCTTCTTTTTCCAATAAGTTTACCATATCTGACGTTTTTATATTTCTAAGTTACTGAGAAAATCTTCCCAAACACATTCTATAAATTCATTTCCCTATTCTTCCCCTTTTAAAAATCACTGTTCCCAATATATCTCTACACAGTTAAAAATCAGCCATTGTGATAAGTTTCCTATCCCAGAGAAAATCAGCCATTATGATGTTTCCTATCCCTGAGAAAGTCTTACCTTATTGCTTCTTGCATCATGATTTAGCCAACATCAGTATCTTTATACATTTGTTGTAGTTGATTAAACCTTTTGGAGGATTCTAAATCATTAAAACTTTGCAAATTCTTTTCTTTCTTGCAGCCATTCTGGAGTTTTATTTGATATCTCATTTGATACAGAAATATGATGTTCATTCTGAAACAAAACAATATTGAAGTCTGTATTACTTTGAGAATAACAACGAAGCTATTGACATCTGTATGCTTAACATTCATGCTGTATTTTTTGTCTGTTTCCCAATTATCATAGGGTGCTACCAGCCAAATGAGAAGGGTTAGCTTATCTATGGCTTCTGAGATGAAAAATTAATGATCCACTCCACATATACAATTTGGTGATATATATATCATATTAACCCTACCTGTCTTACATGTTTCTTTTTAAGTTGTGAAAGCAGAGAGCTACCAACCACAATGCAATACCACTCAGTGTCTGAAAAAGGCAAAATTCTTTCATTAAAATGTATTCTTATCTAACCTAAAATGTTATAAAATTACAACGAAAATCCTCAAAATGACCACGAAAAAATGTAATGCAATACATCATTCACACCATCTCCAAGATATAAAGTGGCACCTGCCCGACAAAAGGATTCATTAGTCCTGGACATAACAAAACAAAGGAAAACAACTCTAATACCAAATAAGTGAGCATTATCAAAGTACTAAGATGCTACAATAATAAAGATAAGTCCTACCTTGAATATACATTATGACCTTATGAATAATAATAATGCCCTTATTTGAAAAGAAAACAAATTTTTAAACTTATGAGCACCGTAGGAAAAATGTTGATTAAGAATAGCCCAAAAAATGAAAAGTGTAGTCTATAGAATATCATTCAAAACATGTAGTTCTTTTTACCTGGGACAGACAGACAAAGACTTAAAATCTTGCGTAAGTCAGCATAAACACTCTGTACGCACTAGTTAACAATTTAGTGCTCTATTCCTTCATAAGTGAAAATTCACACTCCCAGAACCTGCACTCCTCCCCCACCCTGTGACTCCAGCTTACATGGTTTCATCTGCTGCTAAATCCACTCCCAGATAACTAAAACACTTCACTTCCAGTTTTTCTCCATTCAAACTTACCTCCCAATTTACTTGTCCCTCAACCCTACTGAACCTAATTACCTTGCTCTTATTCACATTTACTCTCAGCTTTCTTCTTTCACAGACCTTACCAAACTGTTAACAACTTTTGCAGTTTCTCACTTGAATCAGCCACCAGTGCTGTATCATCAATGAACAACAACTGACTCACTTCTCAAGCCCTCTCACCCACAACAGACTACATACTTGTCCCTCTCTCCAAAACTCTTGCATTTACCTCCCTAACAACACCATCCACAAAGAAATTAAACAACCATGGAGACATCACGCACCCCTGCCACAAACTGATATTCACTGGGAATCAATCAAATCACCCATCACTATAACCTGGTCTCGTGCAAAAAAGCTGCTGACACACTCACTCAGCTGCTCCCAAAACACTTGCCTCTCATCATCTTTCTTCTTATGACCAGGTGCATAGGCACCAATAATCACCCATCTCTCTCC
Organism: Panulirus ornatus; assembly: GCF_036320965.1. Classification (NCBI taxonomy): domain Eukaryota; kingdom Metazoa; phylum Arthropoda; class Malacostraca; order Decapoda; family Palinuridae; genus Panulirus; species Panulirus ornatus. Next base: position 16,910,552 of record NC_092270.1, read on the forward strand.
ATCCACTTTCAGTTTTACCCATATCAATCTAGAGCTTACTTTCTTACATTCTATTACTCACTCTCACAACTCCTGCTTCAGGAGTACTGCTATTCCTTTCTTTGCTCTTGTCCTCTCACCAAACCCTGACTTTACTCCCAAGACATTCTCAAACCACTCTTCCCCTTTACTCTTGAGCTTCGTTTCACTCAGAACCAAAACATCTAGGTTACTTTCCTCAAACATACTACCTATCTCACCTTTTTCTCTATCATATGCCTTCTTCAGATCCATAAGTGCTACATACATATCCATTTGTTCTTCTAAGTATTTCTCACATATATTCTTCAATGCAAACACCTGATCCACACATCCTCTACCACTTCTGAAACCACATTGCTCTTCCCCAGTCTGATGCTCTGTACATGCCTTCAGCTTCTCAATCAATACCCTCCCATACAATATCCCAGGAATACTAAACAAACTTATACCTTTGTAATTTGAGCACTCACCTTTATCCCCTTTGTCTTTGTGCGATGGCACTATGCATGCATTCCGCCAATCCCCACGCACTTCATCATGAGCCATACATACACAAAATATCCTCACCAACCAGCCAACAACACAGTCACCCCCTTTTTTAATAAATTCCACTGCAATAGCATCCTAACCCACCACCTTGCCAGCTTTCATCTTCCGCAAAGCTTTCACTACCTCTTCTCTCTTTACCAAACCATTCTCCCTGACCCTGTCACTTTGCACACCACCTCAACCAAAACACCCTATATATGCCACTCTATCATCTAACACATTCGACAAACCTTCAAAATCCTCACTCCATCTCCTTCTCACATCACCACTACTTGTTATTACCTCCCTATTAGCCCCCTTCACCAATGGTACCATTTGTTCTTTTGTCTTACGCACTTTATTTACCTCATTCCAAAACATCTCTTAATTCTCCCTAAAACTGAATAATACTCTCTCAACCCACCTCTCATTTGCCCTCTTTTTCACCTCTTGCACCTTTCTCTTAACCTCTTGCTTCTTCCTTTTATACATCTCCCAGTCATTTGCACTATTCCCCTACAAAAATCGTCCACATGCCTCTCTCTTCTCTTTCACTAATAATCTTACTTCCTCATCCCACCACTCACTACCCTTTCTACTCTGCCCATCTCCCATGTTTCTCATGCCACAAGTATCTTTTGCGCAAGCCATCATTGCTTCCCTAAATACATCCCATTCCATTCCTCTCCCCCTCCCCTTACGTCCTCTGCTCTCCCCTTTTTACCGTTCTCTCTTCTCTTTCACTAATAATCTTACTTCCTCATCCCACCACTCACTACCCTTTCTACTCTGCCCATCTCCCATGTTTCTCATGCCACAAGTATCTTTTGCGCAAGCCATCATTGCTTCCCTAAATACATCCCCTTTCGTCCTCTGCTCTCCCCTTTTTACCGTTCTGCACTCAGTCTCTCCTGCTACTTCCTCACAGAAGTCTCCTTCCCAAGCTCACTTACTCTCACCACTCTCTTCACCCCAACATTTTCTCTTCTATTCTGAAAACTCCCCTTACGTCCTCTGCTCTCCCCTTTTAACCGTTCTGCACTCAGTCTCTCCTGCTACTTCCTCACAGAAGTCTCCTTCCCAGGCTCACTTACTCTCACCACTCTCTTCACCCCAACATTTTCTCTTCTATTCTGAAAACCTCTACAAATCTTCACCTTCGCCTCTATAAGATAGTGATCAGACATCCCTCCAGCTGCACCTCTCAGCACAGTAACATCCAAAAGTCTCTCTTTCACATGCTTATCAATTAACATGTACTCCAATAATGCTCTCTGGCCATCTCTCCTACTTACATACGTATACTTATGTATATCACTGTTTTTAAACCAAGTATTCCAAATCACCAATCCTTTTTCAGCACAAAAATCTACAAGCTCTTCACCATTTCCATTTACAACACTGAACACCCCATGTACATCAATTATTCCCTCAACTGCCACATTAATTACCTTTGCCTTCAATTCACCCATCACTATAACCGGGTCTCGTGCATCAAAACTGCTAACACACTCGCTCAGCTGCTCCTAAAAACACTTGCCTCTCATGATCTTTCTTCTCATGCCTATGTGCATAGGCACCAATAATCACCCATCGCTCTCCATCCACTTTCAGTTTTACCCATATTAATCTAGAGTTTACTTTCTTACACTCTATCACATTCTCCTAAGACTCCTGTTTCAGGAGTAGTGCTACTCCTTCCTCTGCTCTTGTCCTCTCACCAACCTCTGACTTTATTCCCAAAACATTCCCACTCTTCCCCTTTACCCTTGAGCTTCGTTTTACTCAGAGCCAAAACATCCAGGTTCCTTTCCTCAAACATACTACCTAATAAAAAGAGTGTGGTTTTCTCCAGTCATATTACATATGACAGAAATTTCTTAACTTCAAGGTGCATAAACTGTAAAAATACCGAAAACAAAACTCTAGGTCATACTCTCCCAGCCTAATTCACTCCTAAACAGTATATGGAGTCTAGTCATATGCATATGACCCAAATCCATACGTTATTTCTGAAGTGCCACTAAACTCGAACTTTATCGCCATTTTCGATGCAGAACTAAAGCAAACTTTACCTGGAAGTATAATCAATACCAAAATTTGATAGAAACTGTTCAATATACTGCAAAACCCTGCCTGATCATCCTAACTTTCACTTCCGCCTTTTCAAGACATGTCAGCTCTGGCCGCCTTTCTCCCATTCATAATATATACACACAGAAGATAACGAACTACGTGATTTCCATTCTGGTGTTTCACTGAATTCAAATGCCCAAAGATTTTATCTATAAGTTACTAAAGTTGTATAGCACACCTGATGAATATAATATGCAACAGGCGAATGAAAGTCAGCGATACAACAACAAAGTCCGGACACTGTTGTCAAGCCAGCGTACCACTGCAGTAGCAAACGAACATATCCAGGTCATCCAGCAGACGGTAATCAACCATATTCAGAGCACACAAAGCCATCGAACAAATGAACGCATCCAACCAAGTCATACGCACAACATATATGCTATTCATATGTTTTTTCAACAAATGAACGCATCCAACCAAGTCATACGCACAACATATATGCTATTCATATATGTTTTTTAACTAATATATTAAAATTTCAAATGAATTTCCAGTCTAAGAATACCATAGAAATAACTTATGGATTATATAATAAAAAACTACGGATGGATTCCATGATAATAGAAACAATTTAGACCGAGAATCGTAATTTGGGACACTAATTCTATCTTACAATTATTAGATCAGTGAGCGGGAATGGCTATATTGATCAAGTAGGATGACAAGAAGTAGGTAAACTGCAACTAGAAATCAACAGAGTTTATGGAAACCTCATCGAAATATACCTGGAGGCCTAAATCTACACTCCATCACTTCCCACTCACACCGAAACCTGTGGACGAATTTGTTTGTCACTGGTGCTTAAGGTTTATATAATACATGGTCGTTGATGCAGACCATTATTGGTGATTCTCTGGTAAAATTTGAATGAAGGAAAATATGGGTTTATGAGCGTAAAAGTCGGTGAAATATTTGTAGAAACAAATTAACAGAACTTATGAGAAACACATAATATTCCCATCTGTCGAGATGTAGGTAAATATATGTAAATGTCACATAAATCAGACAAGATTACCCTGAAAGAGACGACAGACCATGTGGTCCTGCCTGCCACAGACCATGTGATCCCTCCTGCCACAGACCATGTGGTCTTTCTTGCCACAGACCATGTGGTCCCTCCTGCCACAGACCATGTGGTCTTTCCTGCCCTCTGTCTCTTAAAACAGATATTTCACTTTTATTGTAAAATATTTATTTTGATTTTTGCAAGAGATTTTGTTATTCGTATCTGAAGTTTTGTTTGAGGAATTGTGGTCGGTGGATATGCAAGCAAAGCTTGAATGTCCACTTTGAGGTATAACTTAAACATCAATAAGTATTTTGAATTTGATTCGAATATTTGAAAAGCAGACCATATATATATATACATATATATATATATATATATATATATATATATATATATATATATATATATATATATATATATATATATAATGTTGATTAATTAATTATACTTTGTCGATGTCTCCAGCGTTAGCTGGTTAGCACAAGAAAACAGACGAAAGAATGGCCCAATCCACCTACATACACATGTATATACATACACGTCCACACACGCACATAAACATACCTATACATCTCAACGTATATATATATATATATATATATATATATATACATATATATATATATATATATATATATATATATATATATATATATATATATATATATATATACATATATATATATATATATATATATATATATATATATATATATATATATTTTTTTTTTTTTTTTTTTTAACTATTCGCCATTTCCCGCGTTAGCAAGGTAGCGTTCAGAACAGAGGACTGGGCCAATGAGGGAATATCCTCACCTGGCCCCCTTCTCTGTTCTTTCTTTTGGAAAATTAAAAAAAAATTGAGAGGGGAGGATTTCCAGCCCCCCGCTCCCTCCCCTTTTAGTCGCCTTCTACGACACGCAGGGAATACGTGGGAAGTATTCTTTCTCCCCTATCCCCAGGGATAGGGGATATATATATATATATATATATATATATATATATATATATATATATATATATATATATATATATATATATATATATATATATATATATAAATATCTTTTTTTTCGCCTCTTGCACCTTTCTCTTGACCTCCTGTCTCTTTCTTTTATACTTCTCCCACTCAATTGCATTTTTTCCCTGCAAAAATCGTCCAAATGCCTCTCTCTTCTCTTTCACTAATAATCTTACTTCTTCATCCCATCACTCACTACCCTTTCTAATCAACCCACCTCCCACTCTTCTCATGCCACAAGCATCTTTTGCGCAATCCATCACTGATTCCCTAAATACATCCCATTCCTCCCCCACTCCCCTTACTTCCATTGTTCTCACCTTTTTCCATTCTGTACTCAGTCTCTCCTGGTACTTCCTCACACAAGTCTCCTTCCCAAGCTCACTTACTCTCACCACCCTCTTCACCCCAACATTCTCTCTTCTTTTCTGAAAACCCATACAAATCCTCACCTTACCCTCCACAAGATAATGATCAGACATCCCTCCAGTTACACCTCTCAGCACATTAACATCCAAAAGTCTCTCTTTCGCGCGCCTGTCAATTAACACGTAATCCAATAACACTCTCTGGCCATCTCTCCTACTTACATACGTATACTTATGTATATCTCGCTTTTTAAACCAGGTATTCCCAATCACCAGTCCTTTTTCAGCACATAAATCTACAAGCTCTTCACCATTTCCATTTACAACACTGAACACCCCATGTATACCAATTATTCCCTCAACTGCCACATTACTCACCTTTGCATTCAAATCACCCATCACTATAACCTGGTCTCGTGCATCAAAACCACTAACACACTCATTCAGCTGCTCCCAAAACACTTGCCTCTCATGATCTTTCTTCTCATGCCCAGGTGCATATGCACCAATAATCACACATCTCTCTCCATCAACTTTCAGTTTTACCCATATTAATCTAGAATTTACTTTCTTACATTCTATCATATACTCCCACAACTCATGTTTCAGGAGTAGTGCTACTCCTTCCCTTGCTCTTGTCCTCTCACTAACCCCTGACTTTACTCCCCAGACATTCCCAAACCACTCTTCCCCTTTACCCTTGAGCTTCGTTTCACTCAGAGCCAAAACATCCAGGTTCCTTTCCTCAAACATACTACCTATCTCTCCTTTTTTTACATCTTGGTTACATCCACACACATTTAGGCACCCCACTCTGAGCCTTCGAGGAGGATGAGCACTCCCCGCGTGACTCCTTCTTCTGTTTCCCATTTTAGAAAGTTAATACAAGGAGGGGAGGATTTCTGGCCCCCCGCTCCCGTCCCCTCTAGTCGCTTTCTACGACACACACACACATATATATATATATATATATATATATATATATATATATATATATATATATATATATATATATATATGTATATATATATATATATATATATATATATATATATATATATATATATATATATATATATATATATATATATATATATATATATATATATATACATATATATATATATATATATATATATATATATATATATATATATATATATATATATATATATATATATATATATATATACATATATATATATATATATATATATATATATATATATATATATATATATATATATATATATATATATATATGTTGAGATGTATAGGTATGTATATTTGCGTGTGTGGACGTGTATGTATATACATGTGTATGTGGGTGGGTTGGGCCATTTTTTCGTCTGTTTCCTTGCGCTGCCTCGCTAACGCGGGAGACAGAGACAAAGTATAATATATATATATATATATATATATATATATATATATATATATATATATATATATATATATATATATATATGTGTGTGTGTGTGTGTGTATATATATATGTATATATATATATATATATATATATATATATATATATATATATATATATATATATATATATATATATATATATATATATATATATATATATATAAATATATATATATATATATATATATATATATATATATATATATATATATATATATATATATATATATATATATATATATATATATATATATATATATATATATATATGTTTTTTATTTTTTATTTTTTGCTTTGTCGCTGTCTCCCGCGTTTGCGAGGTAGTGCAACGAAACAGACGAAAGAAATGGCCCAACCCCCCCCATACACATGTATATACATACGTCCAAACACGCAAATATACATACCTACACAGCTTTCCATGGTTTACCCCAGACGCCTCACATGCCTTGATTCAATCCACTGACATTACGTCAATCCCGGTATACCACATCGATCCAATTCACTCTATTCCTTGCCCTCCTTTCACCCTCCTGCATGTTCAGGCCCCGATCACACAAAATCTTTTTCACTCCATCTTTCCACCTCCAATTTGGTCTCCCTCTTCTCCTCGTTCCCTCTACCTCCGACACATATATCCTCTTGGTCAATCTTTCCTCACTCATTCTCTCCATGTGCCCAAACCATTTCAAATCACCCTCTTCTGCTCTCTCAACCACGCTCTGTTTATTTCCACACATCTCTCTTACCCTTACGTTACTTACTCGATCAAACCACCCCACACCACACATTGTCCTCAAACATCTCATTTCCAGCACATCCACCCTCTGCGCACAACTCTATCCATAGCCCACGCCTCGCAACCATACAAAATTGTTGGAACCACTATTCCTTCAACCATACCCATTTTTGCTTTTCGAGATAATGTTCTCGACCTCCACACATTCTTCAAGGCTCCCAGGACTTTATATATATATATATATATATATATATATATATATATATATATATATATATATATATATATATATATATATATATATATATATATAAGTTTGTTGAGTATTCCTGGTAAATTATATGGGAGGTTACTGATTGAGAGGGTGAAGGCATGTACAGAGCATCAGATTGGGGAAGAGCAGTGTGGTTTCAGAAGTGGTAGAGGATGTGTGGATCAGGTGTTTGCTTTGAAGAATGTATGTGAGAAATACTTAGAAAAGCAAATGGATTTGTATGTAGCATTTATGGATCTGGAGAAGGCATATGACAGAGTTGATAGAGATGCTCTGTGGAAGGTATTAAGAATATATGGTGTGGGAGGAAAGTTGTTAGAAGCAGTGAAAAGTTTTTATCGAGGATGTAAGGCATGTGTACGTGTAGGAAGAGAGGAAAGTGATTGGTTCTCAGTGAATGTAGGTTTGCGGCAGGGGTGTGTGATGTCTCCATGGTTTTTTAATTTGTTTATGGATGGGGTTGTTAGGGAGGTAAATGCAAGAGTTTTGGAAAGAGGGGCAAGTATGAAGTCTGTTGGGGATGAGAGAGCTTGGGAAGTGAGTCAGTTGTTGTTCGCTGATGATACAGCGCTGGTGGCTGATTCATGTGAGAAACTGCAGAAGCTGGTGACTGAGTTTGGTAAAGTGTGTGGAAGAAGAAAGTTAAGAGTAAATGTGAATAAGAGCAAGGTTATTAGGTACAGTAGGGTTGAGGGTCAAGTCAATTGGGAGGTGAGTTTGAATGGAGAAAAACTGGAGGAAGTGAAGTGTTTTAGATATCTGGGAGTGGATCTGGCAGCGGATGGAACCATGGAAGCGGAAGTGGATCATAGGGTGGGGGAGGGGGCGAAAATCCTGGGGGCCTTGAAGAATGTGTGGAAGTCGAGAACATTATCTCGGAAAGCAAAAATGGGTATGTTTGAAGGAATAGTGGTTCCAACAATGTTGTATGGTTGCGAGGCGTGGGCTATGGATAGAGTTGTGCGCAGGAGGATGGATGTGCTGGAAATGAGATGTTTGAGGACAATGTGTGGTGTGAGGTGGTTTGATCGAGTGAGTAACGTAAGGGTAAGAGAGATGTGTGGTAATAAAAAGAGCGTGGTTGAGAGAGCAGAAGAGGGTGTTTTGAAGTGGTTTGGGCACATGGAGAGGATGAGTGAGGAAAGATTGACCAAGAGGATATATGTGTCGGAGGTGGAGGGAACAAGGAGAAGAGGGAGACCAAATTGGAGGTGGAAAGATGGAGTGAAAAAGATTTTGTGTGATCGGGGCCTGAACATGCAGGAGGGTGAAAGGAGGGCAAGGAATAGAGTGAATTGGAGCGATGTGGTATACCGGGGTTGACGTGCTGTCAGTGGATTGAAGCAGGGCATGTGAAGCGTCTGGGGTAAACCATGGAAAGCTGTGTAGGTATGTATATTTGCGTGTGTGGACGTATGTATATACATGTGTATGGGGGTGGGTTGGGCCATTTCTTTCGTCTGTTTCCTTGCGCTACCTCGCAAACGCGGGAGACAGCGACAAAGTATAATAAATAAATAAATAATATATATATATATATATATATATATATATATATATATATATATATATATATATATATATATATATATATATATATATATATATATATATATATATATATATATATTCTGTAGTTTCCAGATGTTCAAGTTTACTTTCTAACTTATCATTTCAGAACTGTATCTTCACATGTACATGACATCATTGGACCATCAAGTTTTTCATCGTCAACCTGAAGACATCCACAAATCACTTCTTCCGTTACTATATCATTTCATCGTCAAACTGAAGACATCCACAACTCACTTCTTCCGGTACTTAATCATTTCATCGTCTAACTGAACACTTCCACAACTCACTTCTTCTGTTACTATAGCATTTCATCGTCAAACTGAACACATCCACAACTCACTTCTTCCGTTACTATATCATTTCTTTGTCAAACAGAACTCATCCACAACTCACTTCTTCTTCCGTTACTATATCATTTCACCGTCAACCTCAACACATCCACAACTGACTTCTTCTGTTACTTTATCAATTCATCGTCAAACTGAACACATCCACAACTCACTTCTTCCGTTACTATATCATTTCATCGTCAAACTGAACACATACACGACTCACTTCTTCCGTTACTATATCATTTCTTTGTCAAACAGAACACATCCACAACTCACTTCTTCCGTTACTATATTATTTCATCGTCAAACTGAACACATCCACAAATATTAGTCACAGTTTCTTCAAAGCAAACACCTGATCCACACATCCTCTACCACTTCTTCACCCTCTCAATCAATCCCCTCCCATACAACTTACCAGCGCTGATGATACAGCTGATTCGGGTGAGAAACTCCGGAAGTTGGTGACTGAGTTTGTTAAAGTGTGTGAAAGAAGAAAGCTGAGAGTAAATGCGAATAAGAGCATGGTTATTAGGTACAGTAGGGTTGAGGGACAAGTCAACTGGGAGGTAAGTTTGAATGGAGAAAAACTGTAGGAAGTGAAGTGTTTTAGATATCTGGGAGTAGACTTAGCAGCGAATGGAACCATGGAAGCGGAAGTGAGCCACAGGGTCGGGGAGGGGGTGAAGGTTCTGGGAGCGTTGAAAAATGTGAGGAAGACGAAAACGTTATCTCGGAGAGCAAAAAGGTGTATGTTTGAAGGAATAGTGGTTCCAACAATGTTATATTGTTGTGAGGCATGGGTTGTGCAGAGGAGGGTGGATATGCTGGAAATGAAATGTTTGAGGACAATATGTGGTGTGAGGTGTTTTGATCGAGTAAGCAATGAAAGGGTAAGAGAGATGTGTGGTAATAAAAATAGTGGCGGGGTGACGACGAGGATGGATGAAAGCAGTAAGTATGAATATGTACATGCGTATACATGTATACGTATATGTCTGTGTATGTATTTGTATGTACACGTTAAAATGTATAGATATGTATATGTGCGTGTGTGTGTGTTTATGTATATACATGTGTATGTGGGTGGGTTGGGCCTGTTCCTTTGCGCTACTTCGCTAACGAGGGAGACAGCGACTAACTATAATAAATATATACCTATCTATCTATATTTATCCCTGGGGTTAGGGGAGAAAGAATACTTCCCACGCATTCCTCACGTGTCGTAGAAGGCGACTAAAGGGGACGGGAGCGGGGCCAGAAACCCTCCCCTCCTTGTATTTTAACTTTCTAAACGGGGAAACAGAAGAAGGAGTCACGCGGGGAGCGCTCATCCTCCTCGAAGGCTCAGATTGGGGTGTCTAAATGTGCGTGGATGCAACCAAGATGAGAAAAAAGGAGAGATAGGTAGTATGTTTGAGGAAAGGAACCTGGATGTTTTGGCTCTGAGTGAAACGAAGCTCAAGAGTAAAGGGGAAGAGTGGATTGGGAAAGTCTTGGGAGTAAAGTCAGGCGTTAGTGAGAGGACGAGAGCAAGGGAAGGAGTAGCACTACTCCTGAAACAGGAGTGGTGGGAGTATATGATAGAGTGCAAGAAAGTAAACTCTAGATTGATATGGGTAAAACTGAAAGTGGATGGAGAGAGATGGGTGATTATTGGTGCATATGCACCTGGGCATGAGAAGAAAGATCATGAGAGGCAAGTGTTTTGGGAGCAGGTGAGTGAGTGTGTTAATAGTTTTGACGCACGAGACCGGGTTATAGTGATGGGTGATTTGAATGCAAAGGTGAGTAATGTGGAAGTTGAAGGAATAATTGGTGTACTTGAGGTGTTCAGTGTTGTAAATGGAAATGGTGAAGAGCTTGTAGATTTATGTGCTGAAAAAGGACTGGTGATTAGGAATACCTGGTTTAAAAAAAGAGAGATATACATAAGTACACGTATGAAAGTAGGAGAGATGGCCAGAGAGCGTTATTGGATTACATGTTAATTGATAGGCGCGCGAAAGAGAGACTTTTGGACGTTAATGTGCTGAGAGGTGCAACTGGAGGGATGTCTGATCATTATCTTGTGGAGGCGAAAATGAACATTTGTAGCAGAGGTTTTCAGAAAAGAAGAGAGAATGTTGGGGTGAAGAGAGTGGAGAGAGAAAGTGAGCTTGGGAAGGAGACTTGTATGAGGAAGTACCAGGAGAGACTGAGTACAGAATGGAAAAAGGTGAGAACAAAGGACGTAAGGGGAGTGGGGCAGAAATGGGATGTATTTAGGGAATCAGTGATGGCTTGCGCAAAAGAGGCTTGTGGCATGAGATGCGTGGGAAGTGGGCAGATTAGAAAGGGTAGTGAGTGGTGGGATGAAGAAGTAAGATTATTAGTGAAAGAGAAGAAAGAGGAATTTGGACGATTTTTGCAGGGAAGTAATGCAAGTGAGTGGGAGATGTATAAAAGAAAGAGACAGGAGGTCAAGAGAAAGGTGCAAGAGGTGAAAAAGAGATCAAATGAGAGTTGGGGTGAGAGAGTATAATTAAATTTTCGGGAGAATAAAAAGATATTTTGGAAGGAGGTAAATAAAGTGCTTAAAACAAGGGGATAAATGGGAACATCAGTGAAGGGGGACTAATGGGGAGGCGATAACAATTAGTGGTGATGTGAGGAGATGGAGTGAGTATTTTGAAGATTTGTTGAATGTGTTTGATGATAGAGTGGCAGATATAGGGTGTTTAGATCGAGGTTGTGTGCAATGTGAGAGGGTTAGGGAGAATGATTTGGTAAACAGAGGAGAGGTAGTGAAAGCTTTGCGGAAGATGATAGCCGGCAAGGCAGCGGGTTTGGATGGTATTACAGTGGAATTTATTAAAAAAGGGGATGACTATATTATTGACTGGTTGGTAAGGTTATTTAATGTATGTATGACTCATGGTGAGGTGCCTGAGGATTGGCGGAATGCGTGCATAGTGCCATTGTACAAAGGCAAAGGGGATAAAAGTGAGTGCTCAAATTACAGAGGTATAAGTTTGTTGAGTATTCCTGGGAAATCAATTGGGAGGGTATTGATCAAGAGAGTGAAGGCATGTATAGAGCATCAGAGGGGAAGAGCAGTGTGGTTTCAGAAGTGGTAGAGGATGTGTGGATCAGGTGTTTGCTTTGAAGAATGTATGTGAGAAATACTTAGAAACGCAAATGGATTTGTATGCAGCATTTATGGATCTGGAGAAGGCATATGATAGAGATGATAGAGAAGCTCTGTGGAAGGTATTAAGAATATATGGTGTGGGAGGAAAGTTGTTAGAAGCAGTGAAAAGTTTTTATCGAGGATGTAAGGCATGTGTACGTGTAGGAAGAGAGGAAAGTGATTGGTTCTCAGTGAATGTAGGTTTGTGGCAGGGGTGCGTTATGTCTCCATGGTTGTTTAATTTGTTTATGGATGGGGTTGTTAGGGAGGTGAATGCAAGAGTTTTGGAAAGAGGGGCAAGAATGCAGTCTGTTGTAGATGAGAGAGCTTGGGAAATGAGTTACTTGTTGTTCGCTGATGATACATCGCTGGATGCTGATTCGTGTGAAAAACCGCAGAAGCTGGTGACTGAGTTTGGTAAAGTGTGTGAAAGAAGAAAGCTGAGAGTAAATGTGAATAAGAGCAAGGTTATTAGGTATAGTAGTGTTGAGGGACAAGGCATTTGGGAGGTAAGTTTGAATGGAGAAAAACTGGAGGAAGTGTTTTAGGCACCTGGGAGTAGATTTGTCAGCGGATGGAACCATGGTGAGCGGAAGTTAATCATTGGGTGGGGGAGGGGGGCGAAAGTTCTAGGAGCGCTGAAAAATGTGTGGAAGTCGAGAACGTTATCTTGGAAAAAAAAATGGGTATGCTTAAACGAATAGTGGTTCCAACAACGTTATATTGTTCCGAGGCGTGGGCTATAGATAGAGTTGTGCGGAAGAGGGTGGTTGTGTTGGAAATGAGATGTTTGAGGACAATATGTGGTGTGAGGTGGTTTGATCGAGTAAGTAATAAAAGGGTAAGAGAGATGTTTGGTGATAATAAGAGTGTGGTTGAGAGAGCAGAAGCGGGTGTTTTGAAATGATTTGGTCACGGAGAGAATGAGTGAGGAATCATTGACAAAGAGGATATATGTGTCGGAGGTGGAGGATACGAGGAGAAGAGGGAGACCAAAGTTGAGGTGGAAAGATGGAGTGAAAAAGATTTTGAGTGATCGGGGCCTGAACATGCAGGAGGGGGAAAGGCGTGCAAGGAACAGAGCGAATTGGAACGATGTGATATACCGGGGTCGACGTGCTGTCAATGGATTGAAGCAGGGCATGTGAACCGTCTGGGGTAAATAAACCATGGAAAGTTTTGCGCTTCCTGGATGTGGAAAGGGTGCTGTTGTTTCGGTGCATTATACATGATAGCTAGAGACTGAATGTGAACGAATGTGGCCTTTCTTGTCTTTTCTTAGTGGTACCTCGCGCACATGCGTGGGGAGGGGGTTGTCATTTCATGTGTAGCGGGGTGGCGACAGAAATGAATAAGGGCAGACAGTATGAATCATGTACATGTGCATATATGTATTTGTCTGTGTGTGTTATATATATATATTATATATATATATATATATATATATATATAATATATATATATATATATTATATATATATATATATTATATATTATATATTTTATTTATTGTATATATATTATATATATATTATATTTATATGTATATTTTGAGATGTAATAGATATGTATTTGATACGTGTGGTGGACGTGTATGTATATAATGTGTATGTGGGGGGGTTGGGCCATTCTTTCGTGTTGTGTTTACTTTCTTTACTACTGTAACCTCGGCCACACGGAGT